>NW_017306617.1:783771-787077 GCF_000935625.1 Nanorana parkeri | reverse complement strand
TGAAACTCGAATAATTAGAATATCGTGCAAAGTTCATTTATTTCACTAATGTAACTTAAAAGGTGAAACTAATATATGAGATAGACTCATTACATGCAAAGCAAGATAATTCAAGCCGTGATTTGTCATAATTGTGATGATTATGGCTTACAGCTCATGAAAACCCCAAGAACCCCAAATCCACAACCTCAAAAAAGTAGATTATTACATGCAATCAATAAAACAAGGATTGTACATAGAACAATATCGGACCTCTGAAAAGTACAAGCATGCATATGTACTCAGTTGGTTTGGGCCCCTTTTGCAGCAATTACTGCAATTACTTTTGCACGATATTCTAATTACTCGAGTTTCACCTGTATATATATATACAGAAGTCTATTATAACTCTCTATAACTCTGATATAACTATCTATAACTCTCTATCAATCTGCTGTAACTAACTATACTAGAACCCTCTCTCTCTCTATCTCCTACAACACACTACATAGGGCCGCAGTGTCAGCAGCATTATATAGTGTGCTGCAGGGACTTAGCTGTGAGACATGATTGGGCAGAGTCATCGTGACTTTGCTCAATCATGGCTCTATATTTGTACTGAGCCCTGATTGGCACAGTCTTGCATCTGACCTGCGGTCAGGTGCAAGACTGTAGCCAATTACTGTTTCAGAGGGCGCAGTGCATTGTGGGATGTTCCGCGGTCGAACAGACCGCGGACATCCCGTAATGTTCGGCGTTCAGCGAACACTAGAACAGGCTATGTTCGAGTCGAACCTATGTTCGACTCGAACATGCAGCCCTTCCCTAGTCTACAAGAGCCTGGGATGTGAAGCCTGGAATGACTCTGATGGGATGTGAATGCATTGCCATTTATTGCTTCCGGTAGTACACTGTTTTCTGTTACAATTTCTGTATAGCTGCCTCCTCTATCTTGTATTCCCAAATGTTACAAATGTAAATAAAGGATTAAAAGAAAATCACTCTGCAAAAAATACCCAATTGCATGCAAGGAAAATAAAAAGAAAAATTTTTGCTTGCATATGATTGGCAGAAAGAAATCCGCAGAGCTTCACTCATTTACTAAGCTAAGGGGTAATTCCCTTACAAAGTGAACAGCCTATTTGCCTTTAGCAAATAAACCACAACGTGTACCTAAAACAAACTTTTCCGTTTTTGATACATTAGTCAGATTTTTTATTGTTTACTGTATACCCATTGAACAGGAATAGAATGGAAAATATTGTGACTAACAACTGTCTGATAATTACTTTGGAGAAATTTCCTTTCAATTCATGTTGTGTCTCCAGGGCCAGAAGTGAATCCTCACCAATGCGGCACAGACACAAAAAACTAACAGGGATTTAAACCTTCCATACTCTATGCAGAACTACTTGAGGTATATGTAAATTGATTACCCCTTTGTACTTTAAAAGGGGAAAATAAATATATAATTTGTATGTTGAGTAAAATTAGGTGGCTAAATAGGCAGAAGTAGGGCAAACCAGTGTGTCTTTGCTGGTCTCATCTCACCCTCCAACAGCCTTGCAGAAAGAGCCATTCTGTACCCTGAAGATTCTGCTTTAAATGGCGATATATGCAGTAAAATAGCCCTTTAGACCAAGTCTATGGGGGCAGTATGGCCACTTGCTGACTTGGAAGAATTCCCAGGCATGTCAACTCTTCAATGAGACACAAACATCCAACAAAGTTTTGTTTCAGATAAGTGCAATACAAAGACTGTTTTGCTAGACTTTTAACGTGTAAGAAGACATTGACCTTCCTAAGCCCTGTCTCTGCATTAGAAAGTGAAACTAACAAGAGTGATGGAACAAAATACAGAGCAGCTCTAAATGAAAATCTCATTCTTTGTATGGACTGTGTGCTATGTATGTCTATAATTATGTATGTGCTTCTCCTACAGCTAAAGCTGGTTCTTGGTGACTGGTCACTCAGACACCCAACACTGTCACATGTGGATGTGGAGAGAGTCCTTAGCTTTGCATAAGCACTGATATGCAACTCTGCATTATGTCTGAGTGGGGGCAAAAGGAAGATTTGATAGATAGGAAGGTTTTTGGTGATAGAGAAGAGAGCAGGTAAGTGCACAGGCAAAACACATCTTTACCGGTGAATTCCAAGATTATAGTTTTGTTATAGTTTTGTTATCTGTTGTTTATGCCTAATCACAGGCATAAACTGCTAGACAGTAGTGGGTGACATTTATCAATTCTGTTATACAACAAGGCAATGTTAAACAGGAGCATTGAGACAGATTTTAAGACTTACTATAGCTATTATAATAGTGCAGCTTAATTCATTAATTCCTCCCTGAATTGCTCTAAATTAGCACGGCCACTATATAAAATCTGTCCTGACCATTTCTTAATTGCATTTTGAGGGGATATTTGTTTTATTTGCAGTCCTAAATCTGTCACAGACCTTTGCAAATCTGTCTCAGTAGGCTGCCCAGAATTGCAGATGTTGGGGTCAAGCACACAACAAAACTGTCACATATCCTCTGCTAAATTGGAGGCAGCGTGATTTGCTGTAGATGTGTCTCTGTGTGTATATAACAGTGCTCAGCAGTACACAGTCAATACTATTTTTTGCTGAAGTTTATACATTTTTAAACTAATGTTTTATATCTGTGTTTTTACTGTTGATATAAAATATTTATTTTCAAATAAAAATTTCATACAGGATGCACCATTGACTCATGAGTAACAGAACATTATCCATTTTCTAAAGACAGAGCACAGCAGAAGCAGTTTCCGTTCAGACTCTTTTTCTCTAATTTAAACTTGAGTTGGTCAATAGGCAGACAAGCCTGGAACTGACTTCATTCTGCAGCAGGACAACGACCCCAAACATATAACCAATGCCATTAAGAAATATCTTCGGTGTAAAGAAGAACAATGAGTCCTGGAAACACTGGCGGAACTACCAGGGTCGCAACGGTCGCAATTGCGACCGGGCCCTGGCATTCCGCCTGATGGGGGGGGGCCCAGAGAGCAAGCAGAGGGCCCGAAAGCTTCCTCATGCCCCCCCCTCCAGATAGCGCCGCTCCATCCCCCGCCGCTCTGCATGTATGAGCGGCTGTGCGGGATAGAGAGGCGCCTCTGTGTGTCACTTGTCTGCCTGGCGGGGCCGCTACCGACACAGCAGGCGCCGCCAGGCAGCACATTCTTCAGCTGGGACTTGGAGAGGAGGGACCCTCTTCACTCAGCCCCGCCCCCTGTCCGCCAAAGACGAGGAAGCTGAGCGGCTGTAGGAGTCAGGTAAGTCCGATGTAGGGGGAAAGGGGGG
>NW_017306617.1:777984-780612 GCF_000935625.1 Nanorana parkeri | reverse complement strand
TTTATTTTATATATTTATAGTGTGTGTATATATATATATATATATATATCTTGATGTTTCCTATATCATATCAAATCTTCACTTTTTGAGTTTACATCCACTATACTTTTCTTTTTAAAGCTAAAATAGACATATCACTTTTGAAAGGTAATTATGACTGGGCAACTGACAGATCTGCCATTGCAATTGCTTTCAGGTCGAAAGACCTCATGCAGGCCCATATCACATTTTCATGGCTGGGTGTATTGTGATGCTGTTTATATGCCTCACTCTGTGACCATATAACCCAGTCTTTTCATGAGTTTTAAAAGCCTTTTAAACTGTTACTCTTATAGGGAAGCTGCAAATAAACAGAACTCATAATGGGAATTATCAGCAACTCCATACGTTTTTGCATCACAAGCAAGTTGTACAATGTCCTGCTATTAATGCAGGAGATGCACCTATCTTGTCACCATCCAACTATGACAGTACGAAAGTGGCTGCACCTTCTGCATCCATAGTTAATCTAACAGAGTGGCTAACTCTGAAAGAGTCTGGGATTGTGGGTTCTCCTCAAAACCAATTTACACACTCGGTTGCTTCTCCATGTACAAATCTGATGTGCTGAGTCTCAGCCTTAATGATATTACTGGTGAGTTTCACAATACTGGGGGAAATGCTTCTTTTAAATTGTAAAATAAAATATATACAAATTAATTAGCGTGAAATCTTCTCTTTAGGTTTCATATTGCATCTGTTTGCAGCGTTTTATGTAAATAATTGAAATTATAATACAATGTTTTGGTAAAGGGAGTCACTAACACAACTTTGTTCTTCTGCATCTGGTTTCCTCTGAATAAGAATTTTAAGAATTTTCCTCTGAGGCATAGAATGATCTTTGTTATGAAAACATAAAAATTAACCATCTGGCTGTTTAAACTCCTATCTAATACATGCAGATCGTCTGAAAGCTAAAGATGTAAATAAGAATAATGCAGCTCTTGATGCAGCTGAGTGGCTTACATTTGTGTTTGTTTGTTTTTTATTTTTTTTATATTAACCTTGGTATTCTTGTCATGTACCCTAGGGGAGCCTGACATGACGAGGGCAGCCTCTCTTGCTGCTCCTGTCCAAGAACCCCTGGAGAGTGAAACAGGTGTGCAAGGACAAGGGGTGGCATGAGTGCCAGAAGGTAGCATCGCCACTGGAAATGCTGGAATCTGTGGTGCAGATGTTCTCCAGACAGGAAGCAAACAAGAAAGCAGATATCTGGTGAGTGAGGTCCAGGACTAGCCAAGTCAGCAGAGGGCAGGCAAAGCAATACCAGAACATCAGACATAGGTGTAGTCAGGGACAGGCAGGGGTCTGTAACTTGCAGACAGTGAAATACAAAACATCAGACAGAGGCATAGTCAAAGAACAAGCCATGGTCACAGGAATACAGTTCAGCAATCGGAAGGTCAAGGAAACCCAGGTCAGTAATGGGAGATCAGAATCAGGATGCAAGATACAGGATCATGGATACAGGTAACAGCTAAAGATGGAGCACGCACACCATGAGACACATGTACAGATGTGCACAGGGCCAGGAACAATTCTACAAGCCATGCTATGCACATACACATGCTCAGGTACTGATGCAGAACTTCAACCGTATGGACTGCTTCTGGCTTTCTGACAATTTATCATGTCTTTTTCAGTCATCAGACAGTCACCTGTATTTTTGTTAAAAAATACAATGAACTGAAGAGCGCAACTACCTGAACAATTGCTGGAAAGCCTGATGTAACTGGCTGGATGGATTAAATTATAGTGATAAGTGTATGACATACAGTTGACATTAATTAAAATCTGGACGAGTGAAACAGCGCACTGCAGTTTAATGGTCACAATTAGGGGGACCGTGGTGTTAGGTGTGCTACGCTCCTTGCAAACGGGGAGATGAGCCCCATATGGCATATAAACGAATACACAAGGAGAAGGAGAGCTACTCCCTTGTTAGGGGTGTGAACTACTAATGCAAAATTAAGTTTTCTATATGAATAAAACGGAAAACAGACTCACTGGGGTTGATTTACTAACCTTATAAACACACCACGAACATGTATACACCTCTGTAGTGTGTTCCCTCCCAGCATGATCTATGGGTGGAATCTAAACACCTTTGTAGTGTGTACACACCCAGCAGGTGTGTTGTGCAAAGCCCTGCATGAATTTGCAAGGTGATGTTGTGTAAATTAGCTCTACGTTGTGTTGCTTGCGTTGATGAATGCAGGAATGTAAATGCATGAGCTAACCATTTTTGTCTAAACTGTGAAGCAGCATTATATATGCATCATGTGCATGATTTTTCCATATATGGCATTAGTGGAAATATGCTTTTAGAGACTTTTTGGTTGATAAATACGTTTTGCTGTGTAAAAATCACACGCACCTAGTGCGTGCGTGTGTTTAGGTTAGTAAATCCCCCCCACTTAGTCAGATTGGCAGCAGTGACGTCCGGGAGGTAACTGAGTGGCGGCGTCTGGTATCTGGTGTCCCGGTGCAGAGGATCAGGTGTGGGAAGTGGAAAACTGCATATCCAAAACGGAGTGTTGACTGTGTGCACGCGGACTCAGCTGGCCAGGCTGAGCCGCGGCGGGTGGA
>NW_017306617.1:776206-777795 GCF_000935625.1 Nanorana parkeri | reverse complement strand
GGAGGAGAGAAAAGTGCCGCAAGCGGCTGAGTGCAGCTTTGTGTCCTTTGCCTCGATACGATAGGACCGAGTAGCAGGGAAGGTCGGGATGCCGTCAGATCAGTGGGAGCTGTGTGTGGAGTGAGAGCTCTCACAGGGTCGGCGGCGGTTCGTTAGTGGTTAGCTGGCGAACGAACCGCCGCCGGAGGACTCATAGAGAGGACTGACCTACAAACTTGGCATCAGTTTGTGTAAAGCACGTTAGGAGGGTTCTTATTAAGTTGTGGCCTTAAGCTGGCCATACACTTTAAGAAAAATCACTCTTTAGCATGGATGGTGGGGGGGTCCTTCTCTGCTATCTACTGTATTCTTAGCCAGGTGTCCACAACTGTCAGAATTCCCAAACAGCGACTGGAGAGGATTGGCTGCAGTCACTGCTTGGCCATCAGTTTTCCATCCAGCTTCTCCACAAAAGTGAACGGCACCCCGATGCACTGAGGCAACACAGCGGCAGTGCATTGCGGTGCATTGTGCTACATAAAAACAGTCACACGTGATTATTGGCATTGGTTAGGTTGGTTAGGGTACAATCACAGCCCTATTCATTTCAATGGGCTACAGTAACACAACACCATAACCTGGCCTAAGGGTCAGCTTGAGGTAAGGATTCATAGTTTTTTCACGATTCAAACCCATGAGCTAAGAAACAAATACTTGGTGCTAAAACCAACAGTTCACCATTTATTAACCTTATAACATCCTTACTGATTTCCATGTTAAACAAGTACATTAACCATATGGAATACTGTTTAAGGTTTGCCATAATACATTTGTGTTTAACACAAGTATTTCCTCTTAGGCACCACTGAGATTTTATATCTTCTCAGATGAGAGAACTAATATAATGTATGTAACACAAGTTTTTTTATTTGGGTATTTTAATAAAATAATGCAGAATGCTTAAAATTAAGTTCTAACTGTATTTAGCCACATTTATAAAATGAAAGCAAATATGTGCCATGTAAAGCAGAACCAAAAACTGTAGAGCAGAATGAGACAATGGAGGAATCATTTTCACTTCGTAAATGGAAGTTTTGGTCACAGTGCGATCAGCAGTCAAAGATCAGAGAATTTAGGGCATTTTTGTTTCAAATCTGATTCATTCAGAGAAGCACGCATAATCAGAATAGGACCAGAGGTTGTCAGGAATGTTCTGTGCCTGGACACTGCATTGCAGATACTGCTGCCACCAGAGCGAGCATTGTAAACTTATTCTGAGAAGTGACAGATTCAGTAGGGCCATGTTATTTGAACATACCCAAGTGCAATTTTATGGCCCCTTTTAACAATTACTAAATTCGAATAAGACATTTTTACATTGTTATCAATTAGGGAAATCACACGATACTTATAGGACCGGTCAAGAATTAATTCTGAACATCACTCAAATTCTGAGAACTGTTTGATTATTATATGCAAAGATAATATTCAGTATATGAATTTCTTTTTTACTTCCCATTTTAATTATTATTTTCAAGCAGTCCAAACTGGCTAGAAAAGTGACAGTGTTGGGGTACATAGTTACATAGTATTTGAGGTTGAATAAAGAC
>NW_017306617.1:760900-771043 GCF_000935625.1 Nanorana parkeri | reverse complement strand
CCAACCCATGATCCTTTGCCGCCACCCGAGATTTTTCAGATCTTAGGACGGGAGTGCGTGGCGGAGACACAGGTAAGTTTAAACCTTTTTCATAACTTTTTTTGTAATCTTTTTGCATATATCTACTGCTTGCTAGCAGTAGATATATACAAAAATTGCTGAGGGTTTAAATAGCCTTTAAAATTGACAGAACAAATGACCAAGAATTATGTTTTCCTATTAATTTCTTCTGACCTGCTTACCTCAATATCTAGACTGTTTCAAAATTATTTTGTAGATGTTCCCCCTATTTTTCTTGATAGTAGGCTACGTTTATACTTTTCCTTTGTTTTATCCTTACAGCTTAGGGCTTGTTCACACCGAAAGCATGTGCGCTCCAGAGCGGTAGCTGCTGGAACGCACCGCGATCGCTGAGGAATTTCCCCCCCCCCTTGCGGTGCATTCCAGCCGCTACCCCTCTGGAACGCACGCGCTTTTGGTGGGAACAAGGCCTTAAGCAGTAAACTGACTACCCTTTTTAAAGCAATGGACAGGGTTGAACAGTGACATATGTACATACTGGAGTTGTTTACCTAACGAAGTAGAAAATGTTCACTTACTTTAGTGAAGAGAGGGGATATTTATACTGAGCAAAGCTCCCTGTAACTGCCTAAGTGAAGAACAATCTCTACTCCTTTGGTAAGTCAACTCTAATATGTATACTATATAATACAAATGTTGTTGATAATACCACATTAGTAAGTTTATGCAAAAGATACAACACATATTACCAGTGAAGGGAACAAAATCAATTGCTATAAAAAATGCAGAACAAGACTTAACAATTACTGATGGTTATATAGACAATGTGATCACCTCAGAATATTTACTTCTCTAACTAGTTCATATAACCTTACTACCAGTGCTTTACCAAGAAGATTGATTAATTCCTATCATTCTTTTCTTTGTTTCCAAAATCATTTTCTATCTAATATCTCTACCAATGTCACACAGAAATATACAGTACACATTCTAGTGCCAGTTAGGATGGAAGCTATTTGACTTACTAGTATGTTTTTGGATTGAAAGAACCGGGAGAAAATCCATACGAACCTTAGGATCTCAGTGCTCTTGCAGTCATTAAGGCTCATATTGGATAAAAGCCAATGACATGAAACATTACATTAAAAACAAAAGAGGAAACTGCAAATGCTTACCAGGAAGTATTGAAATTATTCCACAATATACAGTGCGTGTGTGTGTCTATATATATATAGGGGTCTATTCACAAAAGGGTGAAGAGTTTGGAGAAGGGAACAATCTAGGACAACATAGCTGAGCTGGAAAGTGAGCTGAATTGGATAATTTTTCCAAATCAGCTATTTTGTCCTAGATTGTTCACTTCTCCTGCCTTCTCCAAACTCTTCACCCTTTAGTTAATAGACCTGATACAGTAATAGAGAGAGAATATATGACCATATGTCCCTGGGCCAACTGTCCCTGATTTCAGTTGAAATTCCCTAGCTTTAAAAACTTAAAAAAGACCAGTATTTTTTAAATGATAAATTGAAATTTCAACCAAAAACTCTTACTATAGTTTTTAAATTCAGATATTTAAGGGAAGCGTGTTCTGGACAGAGTAGTGAAGGGCTAAAATCCTTGTCAGTTTTTTTCCCATTGGGAAAGATTTCTCTTCACTTCCTCTCCTGTAGATGGAACAAGAATTGAGATGAATTCTCTCTGAAGTGTAGCAAATGCCCTTTAAGACACTTGCCACCTAAACAAGTCCTCCCATTGTAAGATTTCTCCTCTATTCCTGTTCTAGTGACAATGCATAATTAAGGTTCTAACCCTTCCCCTCTTTCTTCAAAATAGAAAAAAAAAGTGTTACCTTTAGATAAATGTTAAGTGTTATTGGTAGCAAATTAGGTTGCCAGGTAAAGGCTTTAGGGTGGATGCATACGTGTAGGATATTTTCAATGGCAGGGCTTTCATTTGATGCAGCTGTAGATACTGGAATCCCTGCACTGAAAACTATCAGCAATGCACTAGAATATTGTATTGCTGTCAGCTGGTTTTAATATAAAGGGCAGCCAACACAGAAAAGCACATACTGGGGTAGAGGGTCCAGAGCATTTGATTGGAAGCCTTTACCCAAATAGGGCTTCAAAAGGCACATTGCCTTGTGGGATGTTGAGCGGTCGAACAGACCGCCGAACATCCTTATAGTTTGTGTGTCTGGTGAACACATGAACTAGCGATGTTCGAGGCGAACTTATGTTTGACTCGCACATACAACCCATCCCTAGTCCAGAATAGGTTTTCCATTAATGAGAGAGCAACAAGATAAAAACAAACTGTGTGTTTTGGAGGCTATACACTTCCCCTTGATCAGGGTTTCTAATTTATGTCCCCGGACAGCGGCTTCTTGAGGGTGGGTGGGCGTCTTTAGACGTCCTATCCTGCTAGGCGGCGGGCATGAGCGGGAAAACCGGCTTTGAATGTAAACAGCCAGCAATGGCTGTTTACATACAAGCGTTCGGGCGTCTGTAGAGAGACGCCCGATCGCTTGTAATATGCGGTCGGGTGTGCGCCCCCCCCCTCCGTCTCTGCCGCTGCTGGCGATCCCGGGGTCCGCTGTTCCCGGTGTAAGCCCGGGGCCAGCACAGCAGCTCTGCGGCCGGAGATCAAACGGAGCTCAGTACACGAGCTCCGTTTGATCTCCTCTTCTGAATGCAGGCAGTGATGTGTATTACATCATTGCCTGCATTCAGTGTCACTCTCAGTTACAGAAATCGGAGAGAAGCTGGTGAAGCAGGTCTCTGCTTCATCAGCTTCTCTGGGGTCCCTAGGTGACATTAGGGGTCTTAAGACCCCTGATGTCTTCATAAAGAGGACCTGTCACTGAAAATTGGCTATCACATAGGGAGCATTTTTGCTCCCTATGTGATCGCAATAAAGTTCAGTGGGAAAAAAAAAGGTTTAAAAAAATTTGTTACAAAAAAAATGAAAAAATTAAAAATCACATATCAAAGCAATAAAAAAAATTAAAGTCCCCCGCCCGCACATGCACACGCAAACATGCGTCAAGCCCGCCTACGTGCGAAAACGCCGATTACATCCATTGCGCCGCACATATTACATATCACCGCGAACATCGGAATGAGAGCAATAATTCTAGGGTCATCAATCACTGATAACACTAAACTGATGAGCGGTAAATGCTTTTAAAGCGTCAGCTATGGTCAATTTTGAGTATGGTAGTTTTTTGCGATTTAACGGGTGCGCGCAATTTTAGAAGCTTGACATGTTTGGTGTCTATTTACCCGACGTGACCCTGTCTTTTATATTTTAGCAAAAATTTGGGTAATAATAAATGTTTTATAACATAACGTAGGGAGAACAGGTTTTTTTTTCAAAAATGTCGGTACTTTTTTTATTATACAGTAAAAAAAAACCCGTAGTGGTGATTAAATACCACCAAAAGAAAGCTCTGTCTGTCCCCACAAAATTGTATAAAATTCATTTCAGTACAGCGTTGTATGGCGGAATAAATGTCAGTCAAAGTACCGCAGCACTGCATACTGAAAAATGGCCTGGTCAGGAAGGGGGTATAAACACCCCGGTCAGCAAGTGGTTAATAGACATCACAGTGTTTGTATCACACTCAGATCTTTCCCTGAGGAAGTCGCGGGGATGTAATGCATATGGCTGAATTTGTGGAGTGACATCATCATGGCAGAAACTGAAAACCGGAAGACAGCAACCGGGGTCGGGATATGCATGAGATACAGTGTCACTCACATTGCTGCTAATATATGCTGAGTGGTTTTTATTTAGTTCACGTTTATAGAGCACCAATTTTGTGTGTGTAATTAAAAAATTTTTTAACAGAGAGCACTATGGTCTTGCGTATTTGCGTATGTGGAGATGATGATGGAGTTTAAAAGAAGAACTCTGGGCAGAATAAAAATTAACCCTTGCAATGGGGCTTCCCCCACACTGCAACAGTTAACTGCTTGTTTTTCTCTAGGAGAACAAATAAAGAAGATATACTCACTCGAGCAGTGACCAATCACCTCTCTCCCCCTCCGTTCCGGCCAGTGGAAAGTTCCTCTGTGTCCTCACATGTAATAAACTGTATTAGACATCCTTTGAGGGAGCAGCCAGGTGGGACTGAGGTTTGGGAGAGTATATCTTTTTTATTTTAGCCCCCTAGACAAAATTAGCAGTTAACCCTTGCAGTTCAGGGTTAAGCTTTTAACTGGCCAAAATTATTTTTTAAATACTATCTGGATCATACAGTGATGCATTCCTACATGTAGTATAGCACTGTTTGACCTTGTATAATATAGGTCCACCGCAGAGTCTGTGTCCAGTAAGGGTGAGAGTTATCACTAAAGGGTGAATTGTGGTGCCCTGATGCATTTTGAGTGCTGTTGGAGATCTCTACACTTCAAAGAAAGACTTTTTTTGTACTGTGAAGAGACTTAATTTGCACAATTGTGTGACTTATATATATAGAGCACTTTTTAAAAGCTTTTATAAGTTTTAAATTATAACACTTTATAAGAGATGTTTGTTTGCACTTCAAAAGATTTTACTAATTTATATATGCAATGTATAATGTTATCACTATCTGTGCTATGAGCTTATACACATAGGCAAGCACAGCCTACTGCATTAGGGTGTGCACACAGAGGTGTGCAGCAGGACAATGATCCAAAACACACCAACAAGTCCACCTCTGAATGGCTGAAGAAAAACAAAATGAAGACTTTGGAGTGGCCTTGTCAAAGTCCTGACCTGAATCCTATTGAGATGCTGTGGCATGACCTTAAAAAGGTGGTTCATGCTCCAAAACCTTCCAATGTGGCTGAATTACAACAATTCTGCAAAGCTGAGTGGACCAAAATTCCTGCACAGCGCTGTAACAGACTCATTGCAAGTTATCGCAAACACTTGATTGCAGTTCTTGCTGCTAAGGGTGGCCCAACCAGTTATTAGGTTTAGGGGGCAAACACTTTTTCACAAAGGGCCATGTGGGTTTGTATTTTGTTTTCCCTTAATAATAAAAACCTTCCTTTAAAAACTGCATGTTGTGTTTACTTGTGTTATCTTTGACTAATATTTCAATTTGTTTGATTATCTGAAACATTAAAGTGTGACAAATGAGCAAAACAATGAAAAATCAGGAAGGGGGCCAACACTTTTTCACACAACTGTATGTGTGTTATGGGGTGCAGTTATGAAGCAGGGAGCCTGGAAGGTGGTCGTGTGGCCACCCGACCATCTTCCTGATTGGATGAGAAGCCACAGCCATGCTCCCTCACAGATTCCCAGGCACCAAGAACTGCAGCTGTTTTGTGAGGAATGTAAGTGCTGCTGTGCTCTGTATGACTGAACTGGTCACAGAGAGACTTATGTGATCTCTTCACCAGCTCAGTGGCTATAAAAACGGCGCCCGCAGTTTCGGGGTTGCGCTCGGGGTGATTTGGGTGTGCCCAGGCACCCCTGGCACACCCTGTGTGCACACCTATGCTTATACGATTCGTTGCAAAGAGCTGGTTTACAGCACATGTATATTTTTATTCAAATTTATGCGCTGGGATAGCACTGCACTATTATTTTGTTCATTTCTGCAAAAATATTTGTATTGAGTGCTAGCAGCTTAGTGGGATTTGGGGTGAAGAAGAATAATATAATTATTGTATTTATAACAATCAGTATTTGTGGCCCAATACAAGCCAGTAAGATAGCATGCATTAAAAATCACCAGTTTTAAAGAAATTGTTTTTAACAGTACAGAGGACAAGTCAACCATCTCTGTCCCTATCATTACCACTTTTATTCCAAACTCTGATCCTCCAATACTTATAGAGCCAGAAACTATCTACAGTATCTGCTGTACAAAGATGTGAATTTGATGAGCTCTCCAGCTTTGAGTCACAAGTAGGAGTGATAAGAATAAGATTAGCGACAGAGATTACTGGCAGTTATCAAATGTCTGCCTGCCACTGTGTGTAAATGATTGAGAGAAGTGAGTGAAGTGGATGACAGCGGCTTCAATCAGTCTGCAATGCACTGATAATGTACTAAGGATCATCATGAGTGAGTACTAGAAGCAGTGTGACTGGTAGTGAGGGATCCGATGAGCCCAGCATCACTGAAAGGTTATCTTGTGCACCCAGAAAATGACAATTAAATGCTTCTGCAATACGTTTAAATAGGAAGGACGTTTGTGTTACTGGCTATGGCAAGGAAAAGCAGATAGGAAGATGGAAGGTCATGCAAGGCAGCGTGAGAGACCCTTTCTGAACATTACCAGAACGTAAATATTTTGGCAAAAAAAGTTAATGAACATTAACCTCGTGAGAATGAACATAATCTGGATGTACAGCGGACCTGGCAAATCAATTCACCAATCTCGAATGATACTATATAATGTGACACACACCATCCCTCTTGCTATACAATTTAACAGTGTCTATGTATAGAGGTTATTATAAGCTCTTTATTGATCCCTTTCTTATATCACAGCTCTCCTGCAAGCCCTAGATAGGAGCTGTAAAAACTGTGTCAGGGATTACTTTACCTACTTCTACTTTAACACTTTTCATTCCTCCTTTCCCCATTGGCTGCAATTTTGTATTTATTAATTAATTAATTTATTTATTTATTCTATTTATTAATTTTTATTGGCTGAACTTAGCCAATAGAAAAAATATATAAATTTCAAACAATCTCGAAAGACAGGATAATACCATTGTATCTAAGTAGAATGACCACAGACAGAGACTGCAGATAGAACTTTTAAAAAGTAAAGTACATGTTTTACACAGAGTTTTAAAGATTACTATCTAGGGGATTGCTAGAGTGGTGTGGAAAGAGAAAGAGAGCAATAAAGAGCGTACAACAGTCTTTATGAATATGCACTGTTAGCTGGGTCAGTAAGTCTTAACAAGTACATACCAGTACACACAGAAATTATTTATTAGTGTGTTAGGTTATGCATTTAATTTTGACAGAGACCTTTGCCGATATAATTGCAACACTGATTCTAATCAAGCCAGCCTTTGATTATGTACCGTTGGCAAAGCAATTTGGCAGAGCTAGCAAATGCAAATGTATTCCTGCCTGCGTCCACTTCAGATTGGGCTGTCACATGTACCCCTGCTCTGTACCATTTGGAAATTAGTATTTTTACGCTTGTTCAGGAATGTAATTGTCTGCTGCCTGAAATATGCAGATTGTTCTTTTGGGGACTACTAGGACAAACTGAAAGAGTTTAAGCAATTTAAAAAATGTCCATAATGTAAAATGAGCATTGAGAGGATGATTTAAAGATCATCGCACCACATGTTTCTTGGATGCAAAATGAAACCATAAGTTCTCTGGTGTGTAGCAGCAGTTCACTCCAGCAGCCAAAAATGATAACCCCTTTTATTAACACCTCATTGAACAAGGGAGACGAAATGTGGATGTATCATATGTAGTGGATCTATAGTTAAACTATGCAGTTGCAGTCAGCTTAGGCAATAACACCAGACACTACGTATAGCCTGTAAATAACTTTGTTCATCTTCTAGAGTGCACCAACAACTCCTAAAATCAGGGCACTCAATAATACATGGCTACATTCTTCTCTTAGAAAAGAAAGTCGAGATGTGCATACTTGACACCTTGGGTTTGTGGGCTCCAAGCACTTTCTAGAATATGAATTTAGGTATGGGCAGGAGCTCTCTAGAATATGAATGCAGGTATGGGCATGAGCTCTCTAGAGCATAAATGCTGGAATGGGCAGAAGCTCTCTAGAATAAGAATGCAGGTATGGACAGGAGAACTCTAGAATAAGAGTGTAGGCATGAACGGGAGCTCTCTAGAACATAAATGTAGGTATGGGCAGAACCTCGCTGGAATAAGAATGCAGGTATGGACAGGAGCTCTCTAGAACATAAATGCAGGTATGGGCAGAACCTTGCTAGAATAAGAATACAGGTATGGACAGGTGGTCTCTAGAATATAAATGCATGTATGGGCAGGGCCGTTGCTAGGATTCGTGCCTACACAGGCAAGGTGCATTTTTGCGCCCCCCTCCCCGACCCCCTGTAAAAACAGGGCATTTTGACAAGTACTTGTACTTGTCAAAATGCCCCGATGTTTGCGCTATGTTTTTTGTTTTTCACTTACATTCGGTGCGGGAGAGCAGCGGCGAGTCAGCGCTGGTCCGGTGGGAGGAGCTGCAGGTGCGGTCCTAATTTAGCTGGCCGGCGACTGCCTGAGGTGCCGCGCGTGTCGGGATCCTCAGGCAGTTGCCGGTCAGCTAAATTAGGACCCCACCTGGAGCTCCTCCCACTGGACCAGCGCTGACTCGCCGCTGCTCTCCCGCACCGAAGGTAAGTGAAAAAAAAACATAGCGCAAACATCGGGGCATTTTGACAAGTACTTGTCAAAATGCCCTGTTTTTTCCGCCCTCACACTGCAGCGCCGTAAGGCGGCCTCCTGACTTGCCTTGCGGTAGCGCCGGGCCTGGGTATGGGCAGGAGCTCTCTAGAATATAAATGTAGGTGTGGGCAGGAGCTCTCTAGAATAAGAATGCAGGTATGGACAGGAGGTCTCTAGAATATAAATGCAGGTAAGGACAGGGGCTTTCTATAATAAGAATGCAGGTAAGGACAGGAGCTTTCTAGAATAAGAATGCAGGTATGGGCAGGAGAACTCTAGAATAAGAGTGCAGGTATGGACAGGAGAACTCTAGAATAAGAGTACAGGTATGGACAGGAGCTCTCTAGAATAAGAATGCAAGTATGGACAGGCACTTTTTGGTGCTTGCTTTTATATCCTAATTTTTAATTACATAGTTATATTCATGTACACTTACCAGACACATTGCTAATGAACAAAAACTTAGTGGACCGTTTGATAGTGAAACACGCACCTATAGACTCAGGTTTTGGTAAAACCACATGTCTGTAACCTAGCATTTGCAAGTGTTAGCAGTTTTTAGCACGTGTGGCTCTATTTAGTAAAAAGAATGTTATTTTTTTAGGAATGAACCCTGACCATTACCTGACCAGCACATGATGGATTCTGCTTGGTTGCTGTGGTATGCTACGCATACAAAACAGCACTCTTTATTGAATAATACAGTCTAAATTACTATTGAATTAAGCAGTTTGTTTTTTAAACATTCCCATCTATCGCCTTTGGTTTGTTTCAATAAAACTTACTATGTCCTTTATGTATATTGCCTAATTTGTTTTATATACATTTTAATCATGGATGTACATCCAACAAATGGACATGTTTACACATTGCAGAATAAGTTGATAATTGTTGTTGCTACTAACATGGCAGGGTGGTCAGATTTAGAATACAGTTTTGTGTTTTCACTTCAACCACTTGATTTTGTTTAAGATTTCCTGTTGACTTAGTTGGCTGCATACTCAAGCCATACTGGTTTACATAATAAAATTAAGTGATAGGTTTTTTTAACTGAACATGCTAGATGCAAAAAAAATTTAAGTGTTTTGAAAGTTTTAGTAGTTTATACATGCATATTTTTTATTGCTTAACTATTTGAACATATATAAAACCCCATGACATTTAGCTCATGGGCATGTGTTTAGGTTTTCATAAAAATTGAGGTTAATACATATTAGCAGTCAGAGGCTGCTTTGTTTGTTAGTATCTCAGAGTTATCCAAAACGACAAAACAAACTGAGATATGCAAGTTTAGCTATTTATAAGCTGTTGTCCACAAAACAGTTTTGGCAAATCGTGCTTGCCAAAACTGTACTGGAAACAACAGATGCACCATAAAGCTACATCAGTGGTTGTTCCCAGCCAGCAGTCTTAGAACCACGTGGGTTCTCTTTTCCCTCTCAGCTGTTCTTGACAGGCAGAATTAACAAATTCATATTATTTTATTTCAATTTAAAGTTCAAGGTCACCAGTCACATTTTCTACTTCTATCATATTCACTATCAGATGTATTTTTTCAGTAATAGCTAACACTTCTCATTTTCCCCATCTTCTCCTACTTCATGTACTCTGCCCTTCTGCTCCTTCCCATCAAATTGTCCTGAAATTTGTATACACTTACCCAGTAAAATAATGATTGCAAGAAAGCACTATGACCTGATTTAAAGTGCAGCTTATACA
>NW_017306617.1:760246-760860 GCF_000935625.1 Nanorana parkeri | reverse complement strand
AATTGTCGCCATTTTCAAGGCTAATAGGCAATCTATTTTTATTAATGGTCATTGGAAGCTGGGCACTGGCATTTAACAAAGCAAAAATAAAATAAAATTGAAAATACTGGTGGACACACAGTGGGGTCTATTCACGAAGCAGCCGAAGGATCTAGCCGTAGATTCGGCTGATCCTTCAGCTAGCCTTGGCCCCAGGACCCCTTCGGTTCAGTAGAACCGAAGGGGTGCTGTATGGGCTATTCACTATAGCCCGTACAGCTCCCGAACTTGGCCGAGCGGCTCAGTCGAGCCGAAGGCATATGCCTTGGCTTGACTGAGCCGATACTGACAGCTTGGCGGAGCCAGCCGTCATCTTACGGTTGGCTCCGGCCACTTGCAGGGAGATCAGTGTCGCTGGTTACCAGCTAACCAGGAACGCTGTCATTACACACTGAGAGTGGCCTCTCCGTGATGTCAGTGTATAATGACAGATGTTGTTTCTGGTTACCTGGTAACCAGGAACGCCATCTTTCATTCCTCCCCCAGGCGCCCTGGGAGTCTAATAGGCTACAGAAGTCTAATAGGGAGAGAAACACTTTCTTGCAGAACGGTTCACTCTGCTCGATCGAACCTTT
>NW_017306617.1:759811-760183 GCF_000935625.1 Nanorana parkeri | reverse complement strand
AGCTTCGCACAATCGTTTTCTATTTTATTTTTTCTACTTTTTTAACAATTTTTCTGTTCTGCTCAGTCCCACAGAGGGACCGAGCAGAACAGCTGAGCTGATGCCACTAAGTGGCATTCGGCTATTTACTCACTGCTGTTTGGCATCTATAAGAATAGACTGAGCAGCAGCGAGTAGCCTGCCGGAGGTTCGACTTAGCCGATCCAGATGTTGGATCGGCTGAGTCAAACTCCTTCTGCACTTCGGGTCGGCCGAACATGCTGAGCATGTTTGGCCGTCCCGAAGCCACTCGATGTACGGCTGATTTCAGCTGATATACGGCTGATTTCAGCTGATATGCAGCTGAAATCAGCTGTACCAGCCTAAAGTGAA
>NW_017306617.1:705357-758559 GCF_000935625.1 Nanorana parkeri | reverse complement strand
TCGAACCTTTTCTTTTTTTTTTTTTTACGGCAGCAGAACCGCCCGGCCAATAGAAAACAGTTGGGCGGAGCTAGCTGTCACTGCTAGCTTCGCACAATCGTTTTCTATTTTATTTTTTCTACTTTTTTAACAATTTTTCTGTTCTGCTCAGTCCCACAGAGGGACCGAGCAGAACAGCTGAGCTGATGCCACTAAGTGGCATTCGGCTATTTACTCACTGCTGTTTGGCATCTATAAGAATAGACTGAGCAGCAGCGAGTAGCCTGCCGGAGGTTCGACTTAGCCGATCCAGATGTTGGATCGGCTGAGTCAAACTCCTTCTGCACTTCGGGTCGGCCGAACATGCTGAGCATGTTCGGCCGACCCGAAGCCACCCGATGTACGGCTGATTTCAGCCGAAATACAGTTCACTCTGCCGCCTACGGCAGCTTAGTGAATAGACCCCAGTGTATACATACACTTCAGAACCACAATCCCACATTCTTTGAACCCTCTCCCATACCCACATCCACAAATATTCCACACAAATTAAAAATATAGACTACTTTAGAATGTATTATCTGAGAGACAACAACCACGGTATGTAAGCAACTTAGTTAGGCAGCAATATAAGAGGGAGAAATAAAGCAGGTTTTTCTTTAAATATAAATTAGAGTGTATTATTTGAGACAATAGCCACAAATATTGTGCAGTGGCTGAACAGTATGCAAGCAGCTTGGTTGGACCACAATATAAGAAGAAGAGGTGAGGCAATTTTTATCTTGCAATAAAAATTAGAGTCTATTTTGTGAGAGACAATAGCCACAAATATTGCACAGTGGCAGGACAGAATGTAAGCATTTTGGTAGCACAATACGAGGCAAGTTTAATCCAGAAATAAGCATTAGATTGTATTGAGGATAGTCACAAATATTTTTGAGAGTTGGAGCATCAGAAAGGCCACACATTTCAAAGCACAATGCAGGATTTTTCATGAAGCAACTTAAGTAATGTAATAGCTGAGGTCCAGCTGTGAAAACATTGAATGACAAATTTACAGTGAGAAAGCACCTGAATAGTTCAGGAGAGGTGGCAGGAGCTGATGATGGTGACAGGTATCTTTTTTGGGGTGGCAGAAAACAATTAAAATGTTATCTTGTATCATCATCAGCAGAGCTTTTGTAGTCATTGGTGATCCAAGACTGGTTCATTTTAATGAAAGTGGGTTGGGCCATAGTGTCAAAAACAGGCCAATTCACGTCTATGTATATTGAAGGCCCCTTTAGACTTTTGTGAGTAAAAGAACCTTGCGGAAAAATATACTACATTCAATTAATCTGGGTGTGTCGGAAGTGGGCATCCCCTACTGCGCTCTGTGGTTCCCTACATTAGTACAGGATACATTAGTGATGTACTGAGCTGAGAAAGGAACCACAGAGCACAGCAGGGAAATGATTAGCTGCAGTGAGCCTTTGGGCTATACTGGTAACTATTCCTTTTACCTCTACTTAAATATTTTGGGCACAGCTTTCGTAGAAAAGGTCCTCTTTAGAGTGAACTTGTGTTTTGCCCATACAGGGAAAAGCAACAGATTCACTTAATCTCTCCACCCATGCTGCTTACACTTACCTTTCTATTACTCCCCAGCTGCCCAATTTTCCCAGCTGGAGTGAAGAGAGACACTGTGTAGACCAATGTCATCCGAGCTTACACAGGAACATATTTGAGAGAACTTGGGCCTAGTGATTGGCAACCTATGCACTTAGCATTGTATGAAGGGAAGACTTGAATGCCACTCAAGCCTGCCTGTACATTGCAGGTATTTCCCATTACTATGATGGGTGAATGGAGTGACGGGCCAGTGAAGGGAAGGTAATAACAAGCAGCAAAGGGGTGGGGAAGTAAGTTAACGTGTTGTTTTGTCCTGCATGGGAAAAACACAGGTTCACCTTAGGAAAACACAGATTATAGCGGTTAGGCTGTAATAGAAAAGTAGATTAAAGTAAATTATTTAAAGTGTAGTTAAGGGTTTAGTTTGCTTGCCACTTCAGTTGCCACTGCTGTTTCCTGAGCTGCTTGTAGCAGCAGCTAGATAATCATGTGGGTGTGCATGGGTGGAAAGTGAGTAAAACCAATCACAAAAATAGTTTTGTCCAAGTAACTGTGAAAACTATTTGTGTTACTCAGTGGGCAGGAGGTAATTGACAGGGCTGCCAAAGTGCACAGAATTTGACTCCACTCACCAGCAGCATTAGGTGCATGGCTAAGCAGAATTGCTTTACAGGGGCAGCCAAATAGGAGGATCATTGACTAAATTAACCACTTTAGCTCTCACTTCTGTACACCCCTTATGGACAAGACCAATTTTTACATATTTACTTTAAGCCTGTTGATTTGGCAATAACTTTGCCATTGCTTAAGATAACAAAGTAATACATATACATTTTTTTGGGACAAACAAGGCTTTCTGTGAGTGATTTTGTCTGGCTAAATAGATTTTTTTTTGCAATTCATAGACAAAAAAGTAACAAAGCTAAATAATGCACTTTTTCTACTTTGGCCAGTGTTAGCTTAAATTGACACTAAATTCAGTCAATAAACTTTAAATTAATATAAAGTCAAATCTTGAAAATGCACTCAAGTACCTTAACAATCAACAATACTCTTATCTCATTTGTGTATCACTCAGCTATAGATCCTTAAATTATCTCTGAATTGGTGCTGACACTGTCCTTCCTTCTGGAGGGTGGCTACTTTTGTTCCCCATGGACACTCCCATGGTGGACTACAATCACAATACAAATGAATAAACTAGAAGCAAAATTGTAGTCACCTTCCAGAAGGAAGGACAGTGTCAGCAACAATTCAGAGATGATTTGAGGATCTACAGCTGAGTGATACACAAATAGGCTACATTTTAAAAAATATTTAGGTACTTGAATGCGTTTCCCTCCTGAGTTTAGTGTCATTTTAAAAGAAATATTGTTACTCTAGATAAAAAGTATAAATTGTTTTTTATCATTTGTCCTGTTTAAGATGACACTAAAATTATGTTTCTGATGCAAACCATTCAAGTTGCAATTGAAATAAAGATATTTTTTTTTAAATGTTGATTTTTTTTTTTAATGCAACACTAAAAAAATTAAAGGACAAAAGTAATAAAAATTAAATTAATTAAATATTAATGGTTAGAAAAATGAAAAAAAAAGCAAGAAAAAATTAGTTAAGAGAATAGGAAGAAGTTAAAGGAGAACTATGAAGTGAGTGCTTTTCACTCACCTCATAGTTCTAGCCGACCTGTGACAATAAGACTGAGGCGTTCGCTCACCTCTCTCTCTCTGCCGTGACAGGGGAGGGGCAGGATTCCCCCCTCCCTGCTCCGATCCACCAACGCTAACTGGCGGAACGGACGGGGGAGGGGGTGGGTACAGCTGGCTCTGCTTCTAGATAGGCAGAGCCAGCTGTCAGTCACGCAGCTGGGCGGATCCCGGCATAATTGTCGGGAACCGCTTCAGCTGCGGCGTCTCAGTATACCGCGAGCTACAGCTCGCGGTATACTGAGCCTAGGGTGACGCGAAGATGCTAGTTTGTGTCCTCCCGTTACCCTAAGGAGAACTATGGGGAAAAGACTTAACCCCATAGTTCTCCTTTAATTAGGGCTGAGCTAAACTAAGGTTGAATAAATGATTAAATAAGAATACATTTGAATTGCTTTTAATTGATGTAATATGCATATAGAAGCCTAACCCTTTGATTTGCAGAAGAATCAAACAGTATTGTAGATATGAAGTAGCATTGCCTCTATCTTGTGTCTGAACACTTTCAAAACAGTGTGTCATATGGTCCAATTTTTTTTCGACAGCAGCAGCTATTACAGTTTCTGCATTTAAATGGCAACTCTTTGTTATTCTGACAGCCGGGAACTACCGGCATGTGCAGGGGAACAGCAGTCTAGTATTATCGTAAACTGTTTAATATGTGGTACTACACACTCCCTTTGTACTTGGTTTAAGTTTTTTTATGCTTGTGTAGCATGCCCAGTGTCCACAACTGGTTATTAAAAACAACAAGCCACAATCTTTTTCATCAGCTCACAGGGGAAGACAGAGTGATTCCATCACTGCTTTTGCCTTTTCTAAAGACAAATATACTAGTTTATCAGGTGATTTGCATGCTTCATTATAACTCAGGATTTGTGGTTTTGGTGATAATATTTTCTTAAACTGTATTTTTTTTAAATCAACCTTTTTTAAAGTATTTTTTTTCATATTAGTAAGATATATATTCCAACTACTGAAGGTTAAAAGGCGGAAAGTAAGTATAGCTGCATGCTCACAGGAATTACATATCTTGGAAAAACTCTAGTTTTATCGTTTAATATGAGGCCTGGGATACAAAGGATGGATAATTACCTAGTAATGAGAGCATTCTGCACAGTAGTATTATGCCGTTTTGTTATATTCCATAAACTTTACTTAATCCTATCCAAAAAGTGTAGCGTATTGTGCTACCTTATTATGTGCAAATATAGAAGCTAAAACTATTTTTTTGTTCATTCACTCTTTTCTGCAGTTATGTATGTGTCCGTGATAGACAGCCAATGGCTTAGGCAGAATATGTTTAAATAATAAAAATCCATTGTGTAGTAGAAGCCTCAATATGAATAATTGAAAGATGAGGTCTTTCAGGGAAGTCAGGGAAATTCCAAATACCCCAAATATGAAAATTTAAAAACACTTTAACCACAATAAAGGGTTGCATAACTTTGGGGTTTTTTTTTTACCATGACTGGGTTTTTCTTTTCTTTTGCATTTGAACTGTAAGATATATTTACATATATGGCATACATTAACCACCATAATGTAATAAATGCAGAAAGAGCTAATATTAATAGAGGCATTTTGATGTTAATGATGATTTTTTTGGGATGCATGAATGTTCTACAGGGTAATGTGAATATGGTTAACACCAGTGATGCATCAACACATATCTAGATTACGGGGTGACTGTGCTGTTATCAACAAGTGCAAGACTGTACTTTCCAGCCCAATTAATCATTTGACAGATGTGACCACTCTGGAGGTGATAATATCAAAATGATTTAGTAAATACACTCCTGCCATGCAAAATAGCTTACTCGCGTCAGTATCCTATTACAACATTTAGAAGATGCTCTTAATTAAATTAATTAAATATTAATGGTTAGAAAAATGAAAAAAAAAGCAAGAAAAAATTAGTTAAGAGAATAGGAAGAAGTTAAAGGAGAACTATGAAGTGAGTGCTTTTCACTCACCTCATAGTTCTAGCCGACCTGTGACAATAAGACTGAGGCGTTCGCTCACCTCTCTCTCTCTGCCGTGACAGGGGAGGGGCAGGATTCCCCCCTCCCTGCTCCGATCCACCAACGCTAACTGGCGGAACGGACGGGGGAGGGGGTGGGTACAGCTGGCTCTGCTTCTAGATAGGCAGAGCCAGCTGTCAGTCACGCAGCTGGGCGGATCCCGGCATAATTGTCGGGAACCGCTTCAGCTGCGGCGTCTCAGTATACCGCGAGCTACAGCTCGCGGTATACTGAGCCTAGGGTGACGCGAAGATGCTAGTTTGTGTCCTCCCGTTACCCTAAGGAGAACTATGGGGAAAAGACTTAACCCCATAGTTCTCCTTTAATTAGGGCTGAGCTAAACTAAGGTTGAATAAATGATTAAATAAGAATACATTTGAATTGCTTTTAATTGATGTAATATGCATATAGAAGCCTAACCCTTTGATTTGCAGAAGAATCAAACAGTATTGTAGATATGAAGTAGCATTGCCTCTATCTTGTGTCTGAACACTTTCAAAACAGTGTGTCATATGGTCCAATTTTTTTTCGACAGCAGCAGCTATTACAGTTTCTGCATTTAAATGGCAACTCTTTGTTATTCTGACAGCCGGGAACTACCGGCATGTGCAGGGGAACAGCAGTCTAGTATTATCGTAAACTGTTTAATATGTGGTACTACACACTCCCTTTGTACTTGGTTTAAGTTTTTTTATGCTTGTGTAGCATGCCCAGTGTCCACAACTGGTTATTAAAAACAACAAGCCACAATCTTTTTCATCAGCTCACAGGGGAAGACAGAGTGATTCCATCACTGCTTTTGCCTTTTCTAAAGACAAATATACTAGTTTATCAGGTGATTTGCATGCTTCATTATAACTCAGGATTTGTGGTTTTGGTGATAATATTTTCTTAAACTGTATTTTTTTTAAATCAACCTTTTTTAAAGTATTTTTTTTCATATTAGTAAGATATATATTCCAACTACTGAAGGTTAAAAGGCGGAAAGTAAGTATAGCTGCATGCTCACAGGAATTACATATCTTGGAAAAACTCTAGTTTTATCGTTTAATATGAGGCCTGGGATACAAAGGATGGATAATTACCTAGTAATGAGAGCATTCTGCACAGTAGTATTATGCCGTTTTGTTATATTCCATAAACTTTACTTAATCCTATCCAAAAAGTGTAGCGTATTGTGCTACCTTATTATGTGCAAATATAGAAGCTAAAACTATTTTTTTGTTCATTCACTCTTTTCTGCAGTTATGTATGTGTCCGTGATAGACAGCCAATGGCTTAGGCAGAATATGTTTAAATAATAAAAATCCATTGTGTAGTAGAAGCCTCAATATGAATAATTGAAAGATGAGGTCTTTCAGGGAAGTCAGGGAAATTCCAAATACCCCAAATATGAAAATTTAAAAACACTTTAACCACAATAAAGGGTTGCATAACTTTGGGGTTTTTTTTTTACCATGACTGGGTTTTTCTTTTCTTTTGCATTTGAACTGTAAGATATATTTACATATATGGCATACATTAACCACCATAATGTAATAAATGCAGAAAGAGCTAATATTAATAGAGGCATTTTGATGTTAATGATGATTTTTTTGGGATGCATGAATGTTCTACAGGGTAATGTGAATATGGTTAACACCAGTGATGCATCAACACATATCTAGATTACGGGGTGACTGTGCTGTTATCAACAAGTGCAAGACTGTACTTTCCAGCCCAATTAATCATTTGACAGATGTGACCACTCTGGAGGTGATAATATCAAAATGATTTAGTAAATACACTCCTGCCATGCAAAATAGCTTACTCGCGTCAGTATCCTATTACAACATTTAGAAGATGCTCTGAGATAAGTGGCCAGGCAATTCTTGAAAACTTCCTTTAAATTAACAATGGATTGGATAGACCATGGTGACTATCTGTCATATGCATTTGCTATCATGCCAAAAGAAATATTGAAGACAAAGTTAATGGGCACCCTTCTGAGAAGAGGGAATTACTAAGTGGTATACTTGTCACCAACCTGGCCAATTGATGAAAAAATTAAAAAGCAAAAGTTACTATTTGCAGCAGTCTCAGAGATACAAACATGTGAATGTATAGACAAATCCTTACTTTTTCTGTTCAAGTCGGGTTTGGTTCAGCCCCCTCACACATCTTGAGTCTTCATTTTGGTCAAGAAGGCTAATTGTCACATTAAAAGACCAACAGGTATTGTTGGGAGACAGGAGGGCCACACTTCACTCATACAGGAAAAATGTTGATTTGCATATAACATTTATTGCCTAAACTGCTGGATCTACAATGTTATACATCCACTTAAAGTGACATTAAAGGATAATTTTTTTTCCTCCCCCAATGTTAATTAAAGCATTTACCTTAAATGATATCTCTTGATCCGATCTTCCTCTTCTTTCCTGCCCTTTTCAGCCTTCTCTCCAGCGCTGCTGCTGGTCTCCGATTAAGCGCTGACTTCTCTGTCCTTGCTTGCACTTCCTGTCCCACGGTGTCTGCATATGGGTGCATGCGTCCATAGACTTACCTTGCGTTTCTCCTCGTCTCCTGGCCGAAAATTCAAACTGCGCATGCGCCCGCCCAAACATGCTTTGCGGCCGCCCGAGCAATTTCGGATTCTCGGACGCAGCGCGCGGTCGAAGACAGGGGTAAGTTTAAACCGCTTTTAAAGCGTTTTTTTAAAAACTTTTTGCATATAACCACTGCTTGCTAGCAGTAGATATGTGCAAAAAAACCGGAGGGTTTAGAAATCCTTTAAAGTAATCTCTTCAGGTGCATCTCTTATCATATGCTTCATTTAATTCCCCAGGTTTCTTTAAAGGGGACCTTTAAAAAGATTCTGATTTATTTTAACAAGAAGTAAAAATTAAACTGCTGAAAAACCCAAACTGTAAGCTTGAGAAAGTGGCTGTACCCCAGTGAATGATCACATGACCAATATCGAGAAATGCATTTTATCTTTATATGGCATGGGTCAGACTCCCAGCAAGCTTTGTACAGAAACACATTAGACGGTACTCCTTACACTGTCGCTGTCATGATTATCCCAAACTTGAGCTTTCTTTGCTCCTCTATGAAGAGTCTACCAGAGGGCAAATAATACAGCATTTCAGTGACCATGATGCCAATGGATTCTTAATACGATTATATGGTATAAAATTCATTTACACCCAAGACAATGGTAGTTCCAGTAAAAATATCATTAATAATAATCTATAGTGAGGGAACATGGAGGCAGCCATTGCAAACATCTTCTTTTGAAATACTAACTTCCTGGCTATCATGCTACTCCAACAGCTTCAATGATTTTTGAGGCACTGACATCAGATTAGAAGTTCTGATTTCACTCTTAATTTCCAATCGGTATGCTTGTTTAAGACCCGTAAAGCCGGAGACAGCCAGGCAAGTTACATTTTTAAAAGGAGGTCAGCAATGGCAGTCCTTGTATTTGTTTTGCTACAGACTACCTTTAGGCCCCATTCACACCAGAGTGGTTGCGGATCAGCGCAGTTTCCGCGCTGATTTTAATAGGGCTGTTTTCGGAGTTTTTAATTGCAGTTACAGTGAAACCCCAAATGGAATAATACATTTCTACAATGATATGTACCACTGGAAAATATTATGCATATTGTTTACACTCGGAATATGTTTTGTGTTATAATGTTACAATATTACCATGGGTTAAGTGTAATCCTCCCGTCTTGGAGGGACTAACATAAATGCCTTTTTTTAATCTCTTTATTTAGGCATACATAGAAATGAGTTTATGCATTTCTGTACAATTAGGAAACAAATGATAATGTCTATGAAGCCAACATTTACTTTTATTTTGCTATTTCAGCTTATCACTGTACATCAGCTGTTTTCTTTTTCATGCAAATCTCTCCTTTGAAAATTTCGCTTACCTAACAGTTTTGTTCATTTTGCTCTGTTTCTGCATCATTAATTTGCTTTCATTTTAGTTTTACTTCCTTTATTCTCTTTTAGTCTTTCAACATCTATCCTCCTATAATGTGGGCAAGTTGCAAAATGACTAGTGATAAAGCTTTCTCTATATTAGTCATTTGACAAATCACCAAATCTGCAGCATCTTTATGTGATGTGGGAAGAGGGGCACTTATAGCATTGAAATATGTTATTGCTAATTGATGAGGCATTGCAATATGGGAATAAATATAATATTAGGATTATCCTTTTCTAACATACTGTACATGTCAATATCCTTGAGTCAAAGCCCAAAAAAAAAATGCACTCACGTTTTAATTTTTGAATGTACACTAGCTATCTTTCAAACCTCTTTTAGGCCCCTTTCACACAGGCTTTCCGATCAGGTCCTTCTGTCACTTTTCAAGTGGGCCTGATCAGAAGTCCAATGTTAGTGTATGGGTAGCCAGATCTAAATGCATGAGCATCCATTACATCTGGTTACCCCCTGCTCTGTCTACCAGGACATAATATGTCCTCAATTATTATGTTTTTGGCCAGTTGCTAGATAGACATGTGCACACTTAAAAAAAATAGCAACTAAATTTGGTTGCATATGAAATTCTCTCTCTATATCATGCTGCCTGATGGAGGCTAGATTCTGCAGCTGTCATGTGAATGTAAACAGTGGGCAGTGGGCATGAACAATAGCCAGCCTACTATTGGCTATTTCAGATTGCAATAGCAGGCTGGCTATTGCACCCGCCCACTGCCTAGCAGCTGTACATGACAACCAATCAGCGTCTCTCTTCAGTTTGTTCAGTTAAGCTTTGAAAATGAAAAAAAATAGAAGATGATTGGTAGCAATGCACAGCTGCTCCAGTTTTTGTCTGCTCCAGTTTTGATAAATTCCCCCCAATGCATGTGAATTGTGTTGCAATGTTCTACAGAACCCCTTTTTTACTACTGTGACATTGCCATAGATACCTATACCCCACACTGTAAAGATCTAATAGTGTGCCTGACGCTGTCCTCATCTACATGTCCACTGGTCCCTTCGCCGGATCACACTCACCTACTCACACACAAGGAATTTTGGTAGTTGCGCTCCTGATCTTTTGTTTGTTTTCGTGGTTTCTAATAGACAGGGTCCTCTCCCTGTAACAAGGAGATCTGCACACCTTTACATAACAGCCACCTGTTTGAAGCCTGTTTGCCCTACAGGAGTGCGCTTTATCTTTTGTGTTTTCTACAGAATACTCTTATTGTGCTCCCTATAGATTAATTGAAAGACCAGGAGCTGACTAATTTAGTTCCTGAGCTTAGTGCTGGAATTTAGCTGTCACTGGCAGGTACTGGAACTGAGAAGAGCAGTTAAGACCGGCGCCATTTTTAAAACTGGCTCTAAGATAAATGTAATCCCTGTGCAATTCTAAAACTGCCCACAGGGCTCAAGTGGTTAATTTTTGCTTTTTACTTGTCTTCAAACAGATCATCATAGAGAGAGGTCACTTTTATTTTAGGAATTGTCTTCAATGCATTATCGACTGAGCTGTTTGTATATTTTTTTAAATATTGGAAAGATTCGAAACCAGTAAGAGAGAAATCATTCCTGCTAATCTTTATCTTCCCTTTTTGCAGAGATATCAACATTGTCTTTTGATTGCTCCTACTCATCTGTGATATATTGAAATTGGTGCCTACATTGCTGCATTAAAAGTACTCACATATCATTACAGAGATTTACATATTAAGTATACCACAGAGATGTTAATCTGTCTATTTTATGTGCAGCTGTTATCATTAGTCAGGCTCTGGATGCTTATGAAATATCCAGATCATTTCCTGGAACTGTAAAATTTTAGATATGTGGAGATTAGAGAGAAGGACGTATGTCTAGTGTAGCTGATGTGCAGTGTTTAATGTCAAGAAATCACTCTGATGTTTCAGAAAGTCTATTCCTGTATCTTAGACTCATTGTATAATGTGACCATCACTTAGATAAAGGACACTATACATGACAGATGTGAACTACAAATCAATATCCATAGAACTGACTGAGTCCATGTCACACAAGCGATTTTGCAGTAGCAATTTGTAGCAGGTACAGAGTGACTTTCTTTGTCGGTATGTCGTAAAAGGTTTTTCATGTATACAGATCACAATATAGCTATAAGTAGTTAGTCACATGTATCTTCTAGTGATCATGACACACCATCAATTTAGAGCTGCAAAAAGAAACTGTCAGCAATAGAAGCATTTCCGTACCTACAAATGATCAGAGAAAGTAATTTAAAATTTGCTAATGTAGCATGGCCCTAAAGCTGACTTAATACCTTAGATGATGGTCATATCATCTAATCTGGCAAGCAATCTGACCACCGATTGCACTATGATTCTCAACATATCAAAACTAAATGCACCCAGTCCCCATGGCTAATCATATCTGGACACGCCATGGCCATTTTTAATGTACCCCTTTATTCTGAAGGCTTTGAAATGTGGACAGTGCTTCAAGAGTCAGAAACTGTTTAAGAGGTTTGGTCTTGTATTTTATGAAGGTGATTGTTTTGAGGTATGCAGAAACCAATGCTCCCGCTATTTTGCAGGTGAAACAAAAGACTGTCAACTGAAAAAAATGAATATTTCCTGACTTTGGTACCTTTAGCCTGTCTGGGGTGAACTAAGATAATCCACGCATACAGTCCAATCAATATCTTACATAGGTCGTTACTGTTAAAAAAAAAACCCAGCTATTGGACATTGATCTTTGAATGTGATTTTGAACATATGGCCATAGACTAGACATTCTTCACATTTCAAAACAATAGACTGAATTCACTAATAGGGATGAGGATCGGGTTTGCGTCAGATACCTGGGACTCACGATTAGTTCTAAAATGGTTCCTAGGCAGCATCCCTTGTTAATCTTTCTTGTTTTGACTGGTTTAAGTGCCAGTAGGTGGATTGGGGTTGTTGCTCGTAATTAGGAAGAGGTTGAAGAGGGACTCTTTTTGTATACTGGGTTGGCACGCAGCAGTAAAATATAAGTCCTGTGGCTATAAGGCGCTCTCCTTCAGAAAAAGCAATAGGAGTGTAGATGGAAGAATAGGACAGCATGAGTCTTTTCATCCAAAGAAGGATGTTATGTCTTGCCTTACCCAAACTGCATGAGCGATGGAGTTCCCCTAATGGAGTTGCAGGTCTTTGAAGAAACGGTTTTTGTTATGCTTTTGAAACTTGGATTTGTTTTCCTGTTACAGGTTTACCAATCCTGTCAGGACATTCATTATTTGCCTTGAAAAAATAATTTGTGTGAGGAGTAGAGAGGATGGACACCATTAAAGAGCTTTGGCTCGGTAATGGAACTGGTTATCCTGGTTCTGCCAGGCTGAACCCTGCCCAGCATTCCATATAGTACAGATGATGATCTTCACATTAGCTGAAGCTGCCCTGGGTGATTTGGGACTTTGGGGACTTGTGGAGCCCCAGCAAGATTAACACAAACCACAGTGAAGTCTTGGAATTGGCGCTCCCACAGTGATCTGTGTGGAACGGACAGCCTTGTATTCTGATGTCAGATCTTAGAGTGCCCTGAACTCAAGAGAACAGGTGATCTGTGCCTCAAGGGGTTAGCAGCTCTACAGAAATGTAACCCCAAATGTTACAGGTTCACCACCAGAAAAAAAAGCAACAACCTACAAAGCAATGCATAGCTTTTTATTTTCTCCTGGTAAGCTTAGTAATAAGAGCTAAAAATTTAAAGGAAACAATAACCCATTACTCACAAGATGAAGTTGCTCCTAAGACCACTGCAATCTTCAGCTCTAGCTCAAAGGTGCTTACTCCCTGGAGAGTCCATTTCTCCCATACACATCATTCAGCAAAGTTCTGGAGCTGCACACCATTTCCAAAGGATAAAAGTCAACTTTATTGTTCAGCCCACGCACAGACACTCCCTCCAGGTCCCTCAGTCTGGCATTTTAAAATATTTAAAATTTTATGGATTATATTGCTTAAATTATATGGACTATTGTTAATACAATCCACAAATTTGGAAGCTGTCACCGTTTCTTACCCTTCCTCCTCCAGTTGGGTGGAGCATGGCTTGTAGCAGTATGTTTAGCACTGTTGTTCCTCTTTGGTGCCCTCTTATGTCCAAACCCGTAAACATCATCATTCTGCAACTACTAACAAACTCCAACCAAATTCCTGTCTCAGAATGATGATGCCAAAACCAGTTCCCTATTTAACCTTTAGCTTGTCCATTCAGTCTCCGCCCTTGAGTGTGTTCTGATCTACCAAGTGCTTTGCTGTTCCTGTTCTACATGTATGCCCCTGGCTCTGGCTGACTAATCTCCTGGTTCCTGACTCCAGCTATTGTTTATGTTCATCCTGCTCTTAGTGTTCTCTGACCTGGTTCGGCTGACCACTCGCTTTGGCATCTAACCTCTGGCTTGGCACTGACGACGTCCTGGACTTTCTCTTTTTTTTTTGCCATTTTCAATAAACTCCTTTTATTTTATGATTTATTCCCAGTAGGGGGGAAACATGTCAGATGGGGGAAACTGATGTGTGGCTTCAGAACTGCTGAGTGGATAACCCAAATTCCTTTCTATAAAAGGTTGGGCTCTCAGCAGCCATATTGGCAGTGTGTTGTGTGTTGGCAGTGTAGTATGTATGTGTAGTGTGGTAGCGCCCAGCTTCCCTTGGCCTTTGTTTATATTTTTATCTATTATATCTAATAACATACTGTATATGTTTTGGAGGTTAAATATAGCAGTATGTTAAGAACTTTTATATTTTAAATATTATAATAGTAACTGAATTAATGGTCATTTGTTTTAATGCTGCTATTGTATCCAGGATTCTATTAATAATCAAGTAAAAAGCTGATTTTAATTAAGTTTGGGGAGTGTATTTGTGAATAAGTAGTGTGCTCATTGTTATTCTGATACTCCTGAAGAGGAAATGATATTGATTGCTCCAAACACACTAATGTGAGCCTCTATATATTTTGGTGTCTTAGGAGATTATTTCCCCTACAATATATAACTATGCAAAAGCAATTCCTTTACACTGGAGGCTTAAATTTAGGCAGTTTGTATGCCATGGTACAAACTACATGTGATCCATTTAATAAGGTGAGCTCTACACCTTTAATTTGATTTCTGCTGTGTAACTACTGATATTCTTAGGGCCCATTGACACTACAACGCTGTTTCAGCAGATGGGCTAGTGCGCTGGGAGAAGCTCCTTTATTGTGCGTTGTATCCCACACTGCTGGAGCTGTCACGGTTTACGTGTTTTTTTTACACTCTTTTAATAGTGTACAATGTCCATTCAGGACCCCACAGTTTAGCGAGGTCCACTGCACTGCTGTGCAGCAACCTGTAGTGGGATCCCTTTGCATTTTATCCCAGCCCCCTGCCCATTACACCCACGTTGTGGTGTGACTGGGACACATACTGTAGAAAACTAATAGTTTCTATATGTCCAGGCAGTGACCTGCGTTGATCTGGTGCAGTACAACGTAGGTCACTGCTAGATGTATGAATGGGCCCTTAGAGGCGCCCTTCTTATTTGCATCTATTCAGCATTGCTTGCTCCCATGTGAAAGGATTGACAAAGCGGCAACCCTGAAGGACTAACCAGGAGGAATATTATCCAACTGTTGAACTATTTTGCTCCTGCTGTGGTTACACAAGTTCTCTATCTACTGTGGACTGTGATTTTTGTTGAACAATTGCTTGCTTATTAGCCATACAAATTCACTTCCCATAGACTTCAGTGGGGTTTGTCGCAAAGTTCCCTATTCACAAAGCTTTATACAGGAATAACAAACTTTATTTTAAGCCCTATGACTGTAGTTTTGAAATATCGTTGGCCTAAAAGGTAAAATAGCCTGGTGTTTTAGATTTGTGAATTAATCCTAATATGGGAATTGTTCACTAGCTCACTCTACTCTTAGTGAGCATGTCAGGAGAAACCTACTCTTTTTCATTACTAATTATTTAATTAGAAGATTATATTTTTTGGCATTTAAAATAACTCTAAAGAGGGGGGAAAAAAACTTGTTTACTGAGACACTTTTATGTTACGTTTTAGCAACATGACACCTACAAAGCAATTTCCTGTTTTGTCAGGGGCACCTTCAACCACCTTTAACAGCAGCTACTATTGTAGATGACAAAGAAATGAAAAAAAAATCAAAAATCTAAGACAGGACAAGTACAGTATATGGAAAATTATATTGTAAAACAGCAACTTACACTCAGGAGGTGGGAAATTGGAATTTCCATTATTACAAAACTGGGCAGAATGAAAGTATAATATGTGTTTGTCACTTACTTGTTGTTTAGTTGTTTGTTCCATTTGACAGATGAGTTCAGTCACAGTAGTGATATTACTACATCCTTGTCCAGGGGGGGTTAGGCATGAACTGGACAGTCACAAGCCCTCCAACAGCATGGTGCTAATTTCAATGAAAACTCTCCCATGTCACAGAGCTCACTCATTTACGAAGAAACTACATACTCAGTCATTTCATATTTTTCCATAAAAGTCATAATCTTCTTATACTACTGAATGAAAACCTTCTGTGTCCAGAACTGTCAAATCCACCCAACTAAATAGGTTCAGTGTAAATGAAATATAGCAGAAATATAAAGTACAATGTGTCTCAGAGAGGTCCAGTAGACCAGCGATAGCATTTTTTAGTCCTGGTTTTGATAATTCACTAAATTGTGTATTGTATGTAGTAGTACTAATTGAAACTGAGGACAGAATATAGGCATAAATGTAAAGCTCACGCTTTGGTTGTAAAGCCAATTTTTTTTAGTGGTGTGTTGAGTAGTTAAATCCCCTGTTAGGTTTTATTGCAGCTTTTTTTCTCCCCACCAGTGTGATTCACTCTCTGTATTTGTCCTGGTAACCACTGTCACTGGTAAAAGAGGGAAAATCCAATATTTGGAGTTGTCACCAGAGCATCAATAGATGGGAGCATGTGAGCAGGTATTGGGCACCATTTGACCTCCTCCCAGGATCAGGGACGTGTGGTAAGGTTAGTGGCAGGTGAGACACTCCTTGGCAGAAAGATCCGCAGCATTGTGACTCACAGCCTGTGAGATAGGAGGGAAAACCGCTCTGCCTGTGGAGTGTGGGAGGGAGGTGACAGGAAGGAGCCTCCCAGTCCCTCACCTGATCATCACTGATGAGGCATCTAGATGGATGCCGTCAGGGTTTGTTTTTTTAGGTTTTTTTGATTGGACAGCTTGGACCAATGGTACTTTGCCATTGGTCCAAACCAACCACAGAGCTCAAGCCTCTGACTCCAAGTCAGAGGCTTGTTGTAGCTCCGACCTTACTGTGTTTGGTTACTCACAGCAGCAGGGAAACCTAACATAGCTGTCAAAAGCTGGAAGAAGCACCGTCTGTAATTAACAGCGGGCGCTCGGTCCATGACAGGTTACACAGCGGAAAGGCTTTCCCCGCTGTGTAACCTGTTAGAAGCCTATTAGAAGCCGGTCTGAATAGAGAAAAAGCTGTCAGATTCAGACCAGGGCAGTATAAGTGCATCGGTGTGGGCTAGTAAGGGACTCTGTCACCTTGACTTGAATGGCCACAGTGTTATGATGCAAAGGAAAATTCCAATCAAAGCAACTAGTCCACTTCCAACAGAAAATGAAATGGATTTTGATCAACTTCTATGGACACCAAGATATTTAGTTGGTGCCATGCTTTTCATGTAAAATACTCTTAGGGGTCTATTCACGTCGACCCTAAGCCACTCGAAGCAAGACGATGTACGGCTGATTTCAGCCGATGTACGGCTGAAATCAGCCGTACCAGCCTGAAGTGAATAGCCGAACAGTGTTCGGCTCACTTCACTTCTGATCGGTCATTCACTCGGCTGCCCTCGGCAGCTTGGTGAATAGACCCCTTAGTGACTTGTACAATGGCCAAGGTAACAGAATTGCCTGAGTCTCTATCATTTTTTAATTAGCCTTTTATTTTTTTTATATCTCAGTCTGGCATAATCAATTTTAATGCAATACCTTATAAAAGGTCAAGTAAATACACTGAGTTCTTTCAAACCTTCATCGTGGAGACGGTTAAAAAGGTGTGAGTGTGACTGCTCCTGAGGTTTACAGATGCTGTGCATGTGCTTTGAAATTGTCTGCTAGAAGGAGCTCTTGTCACCTAACGTACCTCATCTCCACCACAGTATATTTCAGACAAAAATCAGTGAAAGATAACATACAGCATTTTCCATTTGCAAATGAGTTCTTGTTTAGTTAGGCAGTAAGGATGTTCTCCACATTTTACCGAGTATAGTTTGCAAGCTCCTATAGATGAAATAGGAAGTGTAAAAAGATTTTCATGTGAATGATAAACAAAACCATTCCCAGCAATTTCTCTTTTCTCTCTCTTAAACTTTTATATGCAATGTACCGATTTCTACACTAGTATGGCATAAATAATATAAAGGAAGGCTTATTGAAATAGGGGACTGCTGGCAGGGGAGATTCAGGAAGCACCTGTCCCCTCTGATTCCTGGCTGTATGTAATTCCACTGCCGTGTACTAATTTCTGGGTCGTGATACCCAACTTATTCAGCTGTGCTGCAAATGTTCTCATGTCTCTGAAACTCGTATGCAGCCCAGGTGCCAAATTAACGGCAGCCTCCAACTGAGGCTTCTCATACAGTTATTTTTCTTTATTTCTTGCTTTGTAACAGATTCTTTTAGTTATTAGACCATATACAATCATTAAAAAAGTATTAAACCCTCAGTCTCATATTGCTCTTTACAAGACGTTCCACCCAACCAGCAGCTAATATACTCGTAATTTATTCCATGTTCCCCATATCCTTACTTTTCAGATGCTATGTAGTTGTCTCCTCTGTGTATCTCCAATCAGCGCTATACCCAAACTTCCGGTCGGACAGAACAGCTAAGGTCAAATGTGGCAAGTATGCATCACCTAAACACCGCACCAGAGCACAGTATGGCCAGCATCCTGAAATGTGCATACGTCAGCTGTACAGCGATAGAGTGCTATAGGCCCGTACTGTGCATGTGTCAACCAAACATAGCACCTGGAGCGCCATTACAGCTGTCACATATATACTCAGAGCTGAGCCCGCTATATGCTGAGTTTGGGTTACAGGAGTGTATTACTAAATGTACTCCTGTAACCCAAAAGAGAAGATTGGTCACACCAACATTTTGGTTAACCCTGCCCATGGTTCTTATTTCATCCACCCACTTTCACGGTGAGTGTGCCCAAATCACATCCATTTTACAGGATGATCCCACCCAGACCGCCTACACATGGCCTCAATTCCTGCAAATAATGTATTTTTGAGCTACTATGCATGGCCTGGGACAAAGCATTTGCAGGACAGAGGGCCACGATGAAGGACTGTTCTGGCAAATCTAGGACCGTAGGCATCTTTGTCATGAAACTAACACAGTACACAAGGTCAGCTGTGTTTGGATGACCACATCAAAGCTCTTACTCTTACATCACACAGGCCTCATTCCGATAGTTCCCTGGCTCTGTCTGTCTTCAATGCTTTTAAGTCACAGACCTACAAAACGTTTCCTGCAAGTAATTGTTAGACTTTCTTATTCCTATATTTGTTCCTGGCCAATGACACATGGCAGCACAGGGGTTAGAATCTTAACCAGGACACTATCTACATGGAGTTTGCTTCTGCTTGCAGTGGTTTCCTCACAAACTTCAAAGACATGCTGGAAGGTTAATTGGCTCCTGTCTAAATTGTCCCTTTGTGTGTGTGAGATAGAGGCCTTAGGGTGTAAGTTCCCTGAAGTCAAGGGCTGATGTAAATTGTGCTGTGTAAATTATTGGTGCGATTATATAAATTCCTGTAATAAATAGGCAATAGCACCAACATGACAGCCAGGAAACTAGCATTCCCCAAAGGAGAGGTCAGTATTGTCCATCTGCATAATTCTCTCTTTAAAGTATATTTGTAAACATTTAAAACAGCAGCTTCTGCATTTGCTTGAGCAACATGTCCTATTTTATTTAAGGATACCCAGTGTACTTTTGTTGTTCTGTGTATGAAATGCAACAGCCACAGAATGATGAGAAGCAATGATCTACTAGTAAATACAATGCTCATAAATGCTATAATATGTTGTTTGCTGTTTTATATCTAGGTGATGAGAAAGTCACACACATAAAAAGGTAAGTGAAGGATAAATGATACATCTGTAACACACAGGAATGGATAGTGTACTTCACTAAGTCCTTGCTATACATGTCGATTTTATTTTTCACTGTTTCATTTTTTTGGTGTTTGTGCAAGAATGGAGTCTAAAGTAAACAAAAAAAAGACATTGTTCCTCCTGTTTAGAAGAGCATTGCAATATCATGAAGAGGGAAGTTTGCAATAAAGAAGCAGAAAGCAGAACTCATTTTGAAAGCAAGACTTGTGCCAGAATAACATCTTGGTAACAAGCCAAAAGAGAAATAATAACACGAACTAGTTCAGCGAGCAGTGACTCCGATCTTCATTTTCTTGAAGGCTATACTGGCCAAATGATCTTCAACACACTTCCAGGTTCCCGATACTAAAGACAAGGGAGCTCATACAATAACTACATCTAATTTCCTATAGTGTATCTAAACCCCAACACTAAGCTTTTCTTATTTGCTCTATTAAATATACAATTGAAAGTGTTTTGTTACATGAGTAAGTGCAAGATATACCTGTTAATGATGCCAGAAATGCAGAGCTGCCCTGTGTCATGTGCATCATTCCTGGTTATCTAAAAGTCTAATTAGTACTCCTAGTTCTTTTTTTAGTTTTTTCTATGTTTGGAGAATAGAATAGGGGGAGGGTTTGAGTAGTTTACCAAAAGTCAAATAAACAGGGCTGAAGTCCACAAAAATGCTGTGTGTTGTCATCCCACAACAGGACATAGAAGCTGAGTGCATTTCTGAAAGACCAAAAAGGTATTTCTCTGTACTTGCAGGGTCTTTAAACAGTTGGGGAAATGTGCATGTGTTCCAGAGATGTACTGCATATGTTTATTTGTTTGTCTTATTTTGCCTTGACATACACTTTAATTGCTGCTGAGAAGATTTCTGCTTACTCCCTGTTCTGTCTGACATCTGTCATCTGGACAGAAAATGAGGGGGCAACCATACAGTCCTAAGAAAAGGGCTTTAATGAGCTTTCCTCTAACTTCCTGTTCTGTATGACATTTGTAGACAGGAAGTGGGGAGATGTGCCGCTACTTCCTAATCCTGAATTAGACTAAATCTCCCAAACAGGGACACAGACTACAATAAAAAGTTGACAGAATGTTTCGCTCATTCACAATCTATCCAAAACTGAAAACAAAAAAAGCTCTGGCTGGAGTTGACCTTGAAGAACTGCTGATAAGGCATCTGCTATAACAGTCAAAGTGGTCTATATTTTATATCTTTTATACTGAACTGAAAAATCACTTTTGAAAACCTCTAACCAGGATAAGCTGAGCAGATGTTCAGCTCAACGAATTGCAAGGAGCAGCAAGTGCTCGATAAACAACAACAACCTGAGGTCCACCATGCTTGCTTCCAGCTCCCAGATGTATACAGACAGCCATGGCTCACCATGTAAATACACTTCTGTTGTAATACTGGGCTACTAAAAATTCAACTACCGGTACTATTATGAAACATATCTCAGCCTTATTATCCAAGACTATGAAATATTATATAATCATGTAACAATTAGGCTTTTCAGAAAATTTTATATTTTTTATGGCAGAGTTGTGTTAAATATGTATAAACCCATACATGTGCTGAATAATAGATAATTATCATTAAAACACAGCTACAGCCAGTTTTGAATAGAGTGACTAAGGGTTGGAACCTACACATGTTTGTACTGCTGTTAATGTCCTGTTAGGGAGGCTTCCCTTCACTTATTTGATACTAAAACAGGAAGTTTGGGGACATTTTTATCCAAATAAGGAAAAACTGAACATTGCCCACTATAGGGGCTATTTATGTTTTCATTCAAGATTCACACAAATTTCACTCTGACTTTGACTCTTGTGAAAAACCTTTATAAACTGACCACTAGGTAGGTAAAAGGTATTACTTTTATTGTAATTACCACAGGACACAGGGTAAAGCTCAATTCCCACTGTACTCAGTGCTACCTACACAGGTAGCAATAAAAAGCTTACCATTTCTAACACTTACTAGTAGGGCTGTTACTGATTAAAAATTTCCTGTTCGATTAATCGATTTGTTTTAATCGATTAATTATAACGCACATACAGATCCAACTACTTTTAGCTGATCTGCTTGCATTGCAACTCTGCATTAGTCAATGGTAAATGTGGTATACACTATAAACATATACACTTTAAAATAAATTGAGGGGAATTTATCAAAACTGGAGCAGACAAAATCTGGAGCAGCTGTGCACAGCAACCAATCAGCATCACCTTTCATTTTTAAAGCTTAACTGAACAAACTAAAGAGAGAAGCTGATTGATTTTTTCGCTCCAGTTTTAAATGTTTTTTTTAATCGTTATGGCGGGCTTATGACGTCATATTGACATCAGGGGGTATTGTGGTGGGTTGTCTCTCTATCTGTATGTTTATATAATGGTGGTTTTTTTCATTCACGCATTGTCATCTTTGAGCCTGATGAAGGGGACCCTGCACGGTTCCAAAAGCACTTGTTTGATTGACATTGTTCACTAATGGGCGCTTTGCAGCTCTGATACAATACTTGGTGTGCTAGTGACATCTTCATTGACTGCTGCTGCTAACACGTTTCTGGGGACACACCCCCTTCTTCAGAGCAAGGCAGCCCAGCTAACCGTGTACTGTTTAATACTCATACAGCCAATCACAGGGGGTATGGTAATTGGTTGGATCCAGAAGCGGCTACTCACAATGAGCATTCTGTTGCCAATCATTACACCGCTGCCACATGTGGAAAGGAGATCTGTCCAGCTGATGCATTCATATTTGCTCACCGTTTGTGTGACGCCTGCACCAGGGAACCAAGTGAGCCCCAAGTCGCTGACAACTTACAGCGTGAGGGCTCACAATCAGGTCCCTGTATGCAGACAGACAGACACACACCACTGGCAAATTACACTGAAACACGCTCCTATCTGTTAGATCCGGCAGCCTCCAGTGTATGTTCTAGTATTCTGAGTCTCCGTCGGCTATCGAAGGGAAGGGGGGCGGAGTCTGGTGATGTCACGGACATCAACGTCACCGGACTCCTCCCCTCTTCCCTTCGTTAGCCGACAGAGCCACTTGGGGAAGGGGGAGGAGTCCGGTGACGTCGATGTCAGTGACGTCACCGGATCTCCGACAGTAGACCCGGAAGCCGGCGGAGAGGTGAGAACCGATCAAAAGAATTTTGATCGATCAAAAAAATTGACGATTAATCGAGGGATTAATCGTTCATTTCCGCAGCCCTACTTACTAGTAATATCCACAGCAGGTATACTTCTCAATTTGGATGACCCTGAATGTCTGTAGAGAGCAGCCTATAGATATAGATATGTATGGATAGATATATATCTATATATATATAGATATATATCTATCTATACATATCTATATCTATATATATGCACACACACATACACAGAGCTGAGGCATCCCAGATTTCCATCTCTGTCCCTTACCTTTTTCAGCAGGGGTGCAGTAATGAAGCAGGAAACCTGGCAGGTGATCATGTGACCACCCCTGCAACTTCCTGATTGGATGGAAAACCTGGGAAGTCACAGCCACACTCCCTCACAGCTTCCCAGTAGCTGGTATGTGAGTAATGGAAGAGATCTTTGTGATCTCTCCAATAGTTCAGTAACTGAAAAAACGGTGCCCGCTGCTTTGGTTTCAGTGTTGCGCTCGGGGTGATTTGGATGTGCCCAGGCACACCCTTTGTGCATGCCTATGGAAAAAAGATTTACCATGGGTTCAACTATTCTTCAAATGCGTACTATCTGTGTTTCTAAGGGTCTGCAAAGTCTGGGGAAATGCCACATAGTCAAATAGAGTAAGTTTTTTTTTTGTCTACATTTTGTGATATATAATATATTAAGAAATACATTTGTGTTTTGCAGACTATTTAGCTACAGACTCAGAAGGCGAAAACAAGGTAAAGTAAGAGACTTGTGCATTTGTACTTAGCTTCCCGCTAAGCTGTCTGTTCTTTTTGAAAACCTGAATTATCTTAACCATGAAAACAACTGCTATTAAAATGCCTCTGTTAATGTAATCAGTTTGAAATTCCAGGCCTCACTTAAGGCTTTCATCCAAATATGTTCCAAATTACACAGTTAACAAGTGTTTTTAGTGCTGCTACAATTCTTTTGAACGTTTGGCATAAATGCACTGTATGTTAATTCTGGGAATCATCTTTGTTTTTTGAACTCGGTTGAATGAGTATGGCTCCCCAAGTTGAATGTTTTGCAGGTCAGAATAGCCTAGGACAGTGATGGCGAACCTTTTTGAGCCGGAGTGCCCAAACCGGACCACTAAACCAACTTATGTATCTCAAAGTGCCAACCCTTCAATTAGACCTGAATACTCTCAGGGGGGCTCTGCAGTTCTGAGGTGCTCTGTACGGGCTCTCAGGGGGCTGTGCGGCTCTCAGACGGTCTATTATTTAGTTCTCCGGTTGGCATTTTGACCCTTTCTTGAATATAGGTGCCACATTTGCCTTTCGCCAGTCTCCTACCATAGTCCCAGCAATACATTTTAATGAAAGTCAGCACTACACAGCAGAGGCGTAACTAGAAACCTAGTCTTCCCGCAGCAATAATAATTTTTTATTGCTGCGGGGAAGGGGGGCAATTATTATCGCTGCCTGGGGGAGAATTGTTTTTAGGCAGGGGTTAATTTAAAAAAAAAACCATTGCAGCAATAATAATCACCCCCTTACCCGCAGCAATAATAAATTATCCTTGGGATAGATTAATACATAAAAAAGAAAATGCAGAGCAAGACAGCTCGCATAGTGTAGTAAAGCAAAAAGCGCGCTTAAAGCCTTTTCAAGTGTCAGGCATGCAACATGTGTTGGCTGTCTCCTACCTCTCTATTGCTCATTTCTTATTCTTATAGTTATTTATGGAATTGTGAGTACTCTGCTATGGATTTTTTTTTCACAAATGTGCACTGTTTTTTCCTGATCCACTGGAGTTCTATAAAATAATTTGTATTACACAAAATCCAGATTCAAGAAGCATGATGTGCATAAAAGAGAAGTGCCTAATGCACAGCTGTCCAGCATGTAGCACTGGCTGCCCACTCAAGAATTGTGCATTCCTCCATATGAGCACACTCATAGCACAACAGCAAAGCAAAGGTCATTCTAGGTAAAAGCCAGTGCTCTCAGGATCACAGCTCAGCTTCCGGCTTTGCAGTGCTACACAGTATTTGTACTTTAGAGAACTTCTCACAACTCAAGTCTAATATTGCACTGCCTGGTAGGGAACAATCTTATCCCGACTGCAGGGACATTCTACTGAGCTCCCTCTGGTGGACATAATATTAGGCTATATTTGTACTATACACCAGCGTTTCTGGAAAGGGGCAAAAAGCAATGACTTGCATGACTCCGTCCACTGTCCTGAAATGAGGAATAATCCTATTTTTGGGATATGTGATGAATGTGAATACTTTCTGCTTTAAGAAAGATCTGCTGTGCTACACACTGACTATAGTGAGGGCATTTTTAATGCTTTAATCCTTTATCACCATATAAGACAAATATAGGCGAATGGGCTTCTAAAATGTTCCACAGAATTACTAAAAGTGTAAATATTGCAAAAATAACTTGAACTTTGCATTCACCAAAATACACTACAATCTCCATTTACAGTCTGTTGATGATTACGTTTCCATTGGGACTGACTCAGCTGTTGTGTTTATGTTCTCTGGATAATCACATTCACAGTTCTATAAATGAAAGTTATACTTATTTGCTACCACTAGATGGCCTACGCAGCCTATATTACATCTCGCATTTAGCTGATTCATATTTCACAGATGTCCTTGTTACAAGTAATGGACAGAATTATTTAGACATAAGCTATGAAAACTAACAAAGCTAACATAACATATTCTTCATAAAGTATAGCAAAATACATTTTCGTGGAACTAATGCAGCTAATGATTCAATGATTGAACAGTTTTGAAGCATCCTTGAACTTTGTTTCAAAATTGCTGAATATAAAATCTTGAAGTAGACAGAGTATTTGATGCAAGTTACCTACAACTTAAAAAGTATTTGCACTTTCGCAGCCAAATTGGGATAACACTTATATTATATTTGTTACATGTTCCCATTTACTAAGCTTAAGCTAAAACATATTTAAAAAATGCTTCTTGCAGTTTAAATTGCTTTCACGTGGGTTAGGGTTTCTTGGCTTTTGAAGGATTCAAGTTTCTACTTGTAATGTTAGGAGGGGCTGTTAGGGGTGAGGGATTTGATCATTGTAATTTGTAAAGTAGATTTGAGCACTGTCTGTCCTATGGGGAATATTACTACCTCTTACCCATTCATACCACAACTTAAAAGTAAATAAAGACACTCACACCACTTAAAATTCCTTTATTAAATAATGTCCCCCAATGTAAATCAATCACATCGCCAAGGGATGTAGACCCATAGACAGTCAAGAAGAGCCGCTGCCCAAACATATTTCCCCGCTGCCACAACAACCAGCCCCATGACAATGCTTCCCCACTGCTCTACTGCCAATAAATTACAAGATCCTCAGTGCTGCTGTAATGTAAACCACAACCCTGGAGATCCATATTTGGTCAATTCTTTGTTTACATTCTAGTGGCCTTGGATTTGGGTGGGCGAACTGGCAATTTTGTTTGATGGTTTACTGAACAGCAAACAGGCTGGGCACAGGTTAAACTCACGTTTGACCTGAACTTGACTCTCATCCCTTTAGTTGTATCCTGTTATCTGATCTGTTACTGTTCTACAATAGCTACCAGCCCATCTTGCCGTTCCTGGCCTGCTTTTGGATTCTCCCACTTCTGTCCTTGGAACATTGTTGCACTAGTATTGGCCTAATGGTACCATATTGCCTGTCTGTTACTGACCTTGTTGGTTGTCACCCAACAAACACCTGCTGGTCTGTTGCTGTCTCCAGGCCCCATTCCTGCTACATTGCTGTAGCATCAGCAGCCTTCACACAGCCAAGTGCCTGTTCCTGAAGTCTTCAATAGGCACTCATGCCTCTCTGCTGCCATCATCCCACCCATCACCATATCCAGCTGTGCGTGGACTGGAAGTGCAAGAGAGGACACCCTCATCATCTTGGTCTTCATCAGGTACATGACAGATGCACTATAAACCAAGAAGCTTCAAGAAATAAGTCTGTTTACTTATAAGAGTGGTTACTAAGAACTCTGAAAGAATCCATCATGGTGGAATACAAATAAGGTTGGGTTGGAAAGTAAAGGAGACAAATCGTGATAAATTATATTTACTGTTTTTGAATCCTGCTGCTCAGTAGAAATATAAATATTACATTAATGTGCTGAGGAGGTGACCAGTTACCAGGTGACAGATTTATAGTAGGAATTCTTGGGGCTAAAGAAGTGTTGTGACTGGCCTCCCCTGTCAAAGGAAGTGGAAAGGATAGGTAAGAGAGTAAGAGGACCATTAGTTGAACAAGGATTAATAAATTAAATAACTGGTGTAAGAATCATAACTGGTTAGGAGGAGGATCTGGACAGAGGGTCAAGAGAAACACCTAAAAAACATCCTATAATAAGCAGATTTGTCAGTAAAGACCCCCTTGAACCTCTCAGGTTGGGAGACATGGAGGGTACCTCAAGAGGTATGGTCTCTATATGGGTAATTAGAGCTTCTCAAGCCAATGATACTGATATTTACCAGCATGCTATGATCAAATTTGTTGGGCTGGTGCTTCTATGTTGGGTTCATGGGGAACCAACAAAAGCCTTATGGCCAAATTGGTCAAAATATGTCTTCAGACGTGGGAAAATAATGTGAATGAGGGGGTAATCAGAGGACTATTTTTTTTTTTCATTGTTTCTCATTTCTGAAAACTACTCTGCTTTTTCCTCAGTAACTTTGCTCTAGTTTTGTAAATCACCTCCAGTGTTAAAATCATGTGTCTGCAATTTTTCATGATTGGATATGCATGGGGCTTCATTAAATGTAATGTTTCTTTGCTTTTCTAAAATGACTACAGTGTTATGCCATGTTGTCATTAAATACATAAATATGACTTCAATGAGTGATTTTAATAGTGTTTTGTGTAAAAGTACAATTTAATGCAAAATGTTTTTACACATTTCAAATTTTGCAGCAAGTGTAGGACTAGCAAACAGGGGGTCGTTTTGGCACAGTTAGCCAACTGTATTAGACTGTAGTTGCACATGTAAAGCTAAGAATTTCTACTTTTAAAAGATGAAAGATATATGGGGGTTGTAAATGCTTTCTTCCTTCGCAAAACACTTGAAATTCCACATCAATACTCTAAATCACTGATGTGGAACAAGCATGTAGCAACCAAAGCCAATGTGAAATTTGTACTCCTGATTTACATACTTGCTGCAGTGCTCAAAGTGCTAGGGATCAGCATAACAGCCAGGTAACTGTAGAGTAAAAAGAAAAACAATTCTGTAACGCTCAAGTAACATGCAAATTTGTAGTAATTATATTATTCAGCATGAATAAAAACATGCATGCATATAAAATGATGAAAATAATTAATTAGGAGGAGGTAGCCCTAGAGTAATAGATTCCACACTCTTATATAATCCCTGTGCTGAGCTCCTGTGCTCATCATCTGTGTTACAATAAAAAATGTTTATTTAAGTGCACTGAACTATGTGTAGTGAATGAAATAAAACACTAATCTAACTAGGATGTGTCCTAATTCCTTGAGTGTACCAAAAGATTATGTGTGCCAAATAGATACAACTCATAAACACTAACCTAAACAAAAAGTGAAAAAAATCCCTAACTCAGGATCCTGCCCTGACCGTAGCTAGGAAAAGCAAGCCGCACTTAGGTATATTTTCACCAGGTACTCCTGCGAATAACACACTTCCTGTCCCTGGGTGGCTACGCTCACTATCTGCCTTTTTTCATCTCCATTGCATAGGGGATGGGGAGATTAGTAGTTAACAGGAAGACAACATTGTTTTTTTTTTCTTCCAGTTCACCTCAGAGGAAGTGAAAGCGACTTCAATTACCCAAGTATCGATTGGACAAACAGAACCACATGCTCATCAAAGGCCCGTCACTTCATACATTGTCTACAAGACAATTACATGAGACAAATGGTGGAAACAACAACTAGAAATAATGCTCTGTTGGATTTAGTCATTTCTAATAGTACAGAGCTAATCACAGACGTGGATATTCACGTGGGCAACTTGAATAAGAGTGATTATAGGGTAATCAAAGAAAAGAGGGAAGGGGGGGGAGCAACAAGAACACTAAGCTTCAAAAAGGCAAACTTTAACCAACTGCGATCCTTAATAAATGTTATCAATTGGGACAAAATCTTCCTGACAATGAAAGAGAAATGGGAGAGCTATAAGGTCATATTGAACAACAATATTCACCAATGTATACCATTTACCATTAACTAGCAAATTTAAAAGGGCAAGAGTGAAAAGATTAATAAATAAGAAAAAATTGGCCTTTAAAAACGCAAGCACTACAAGGAATGTAACGAGAAATGCAAAAATGCAATTAGAGCAGCAAAAATATTCTATGAAGAACAAATAGCTACAAGTAAAAGTGGCCCCCCAAAATTCTAAACAAACATAAATAGTAAAAGAGTAAAGCCAGAGCACATAGGTCTCATAAATGACAAGCAGGGAAATGGGATGTGGTTAAACTGCTTAAGGGTATTTTACTTTGTGAGTGGTAAAAATGTTGAATTCACTTCCACAGATAGTTGTATCAGTGGAAAACATAAACTGCTTCAAAAAACACTTGAGTTCCTCAGTTCTCAAAACATAAAGGGTTATGGGAATTCCTAGCATTATACACAACACACACACACAACACACACACACCACACACAATATAGGTTTGACCTGATGATGAACCTGTGTCTTTATTCAACTTCGCTTACTATTTAACTGTGTAACTATGGTTGTCTACATGCTTCAAAGATAGAAATCTGGCCTTGTACTAATGGCAACTGGTAACTTGTAAAGAAATAAAAATAATACCTGGAAATGGGGCCCTACACATCAAACTGGATGACAATCCTCTAAGGCAGAATTATTGTAGAAAGAATACTTTTAGGTTTGCGTTTAGGGATTTTGCTATAAATGCAAGAAAAAAAGTTCAATTTGTGTTTTTTTTCTTTTTGCATCAATCTATTCCTGCCCAGGGTAATGGGATGGCCTGATGAAATGATTAATCAGAGACACTTGTTTAGAGAACTCGCATCAGAACAGCATGGGTGTTAGTGCAATGTTAATGTAATCAAAGAAACCCTAGTATTTTTTTCTCTCTGATTTTTTATATGCTCGTTAGTTGACAATATGATGGGGGGAAAATGAAATTCATGGGAATCTGAATATGTCACAGACTCAGAGTATTTGCCTTTGCTCACCGAGCAAGCAGTGCATGTGTGTTCACATTTTGGTCAGGCATCTACGGTGCAATCAGGTGGCAAGTAGTGGGCTGAGGATCACCTTTATAGGCTCAAGCTTCTAGCAGTTCTCCCTCTCTTTCCTTTGCAATGGTGTGCTTTGCTTCTCTACGTGGGTCTAGCTGCTCCTAAGCTCTTCCTAATATGCTCCACCAACACTCCTAACTCACATTCTATATCCATACATGTGCACCAATTTTCTATTGAACCATCCAACATGCTGTTCATCTGCAAGAGCACGGTCATGCATATCCATTACTGGATATTACAGTACATCCTTATTGTTTGGCCTTATTTTTAAAGTAAATTGTTCCATTTCAAAGTTATCCATCAAAGAATGAGTGCATGGGTGCAATTTGTTAGCGTTTTGTGGGATTACTTATAATAATAATCATAACGTTTCTTGTTTATTGGCTGCTCACCTTGCTTAAAGTCCACCTACCCTAACCCTGCTATAATACATGACTATGTGTTCGCTCCTTACTCTAGGTTTAGTGTTCGATTCTGGTTTTCCCTATCGGAGCAACCCCTGGCTGTACTCATGACTACACTGTATCTTGTCATTTGGAACCGTCTATGCCTGGCAGGGCTTGGCCAGTGCTAGACTACATATTTCTCTTTGATAGACATCTGTACAATCCAGTCTCTGGGCAGCTGGTTACCCTTCAGGCTCTGATTTGCGCCTACAGTATAGGCACCCTATCCTGGCTCTATAATCTGTTGCATATAACTTCTTGGAGGTACCCGAGTACCAGTGCACACATATAAAAAATCCTTGGAAGATGGCTGATGAGTTAAACGTAATGCAGTAGTAGCTATAGCACTTAACCTAATGATTGCACCATTAACTTAAAAGCTTTAAACAGTAAGAGTCATGCACCTGTTTTCGCTATCTTATCATATTCTCCTTGCAAACACCCAAAATGCCCAGACTTTTTAAGGCATTGAGATTGAGTGAATAGGAGGAAAGCTATGAATTGAAGATTTTGATGGTGAATTACATTTGTGGCATTCATGCCATCACCAGCCCTTGTGTAGTGTGTGCTTATTTATATACTATTATTATTTATGTCCTGGCCACATATATCAACTACTATGCCACTGCTTGGTCTAAAAGTGACGCTGTCTTTGAAGCAGTTTTCCAAGCATGAGGATGATCTTGGAAAAAATCACAAGTAATAATGTCATTTAAGTAGAGCACAATATGCCTGCTTTCTACAGCTCCTTTCCTTTATTTATTATCACATGTTTTTCGTCCCAGCACTAAAGGCATGTGCTATATAGACATAACCATTTTATAGCTCCTAGCACTGAAGGCACATAAACAGCATAAAGAAACCTTTTAACTTTATTACAAACATCCGAAGAGTAAGCCCCTGACTTCTTATGTCTTGGATTCTTCCACAGATGGATATATCTGCCATAATTAATAGGTCTGTTCCTGTCCACCTTTTCTTATTCCAGAAACTCCTGTTAATATAAACCCCATAACATTAGTAGTAACACACTACCATGAGTTCTGGTATGCGGCATTGCTACAAATGGCGTACCTTTCTTTCTTGCATGTTCTGGTGCGTTAGACATCCCATTCTGAGTACACAGACAGAATGTAAATACTATAATTGCCCTGTACAGGCCATATTTTTCTGCACACCACCTAACATGTTTGTTAATAATAAGGCACATAAAAAAACATCCTTTCTATGTGCCCTGTTCACACCATACATACACGTTTGGTGGTTCCCTTATGTACCAATTCTGGACTAAAACAGGCCAGAATTATATTCAATACATTACAAGACATCCTTCAACTATTTCAGCACTACAATTTGATTTAAATGTAAAATGTATAATTTAAAGGTTACCTTCAGATATACCAGCAGACAGGTCTGTACATGCCGTATTAGAATTTATCAAAAGGTCTTACCTCATTACAGGGAAACCATTTATTTGAATAAGTAATAATATTGTGAATGCCCCCATCCCTCCTCACACAAAAATCTGCTGTGACAGGAAAGCTTGGTAGCACAAATGCTTCTCCTCAGCATGTCATAAATTACTAATGTAACCAGCACCTGTTTGGACTTTTAGGATTTTGCCTTTTCCCTCTCACAGTGCCTAACATTAAAAGCTATCAAACTACACATTAAGCAGTGTAATGCATTGAAATGGATGACAAGTCTGAATAGAGATCTAACTGTGTGCTGTGTAGTGAACGGAGTTAAAAGTAAGAAGCTACTTTCAGCTATCAGCAGCAAACCACAGAATACAGGTAAGTCACCAGGATTGCTTCTGTTGTAAAGCCGACAGACGGCTCTACAAGTTTAAACAGAGTCCCGGCGGCAAAAGTCACCGGGAGTCTGTTTAAACAGCCCCAATGCTGGCGACGTACACTGTACGTCGTCAGTCACGAAGGGGTTAAAAGAGAACTATGGGGTAACCTTTTTATCCCAAAGTTCTCTTTAGGGTCACGGGAGGACATATACTAACCTCCTCCCGTGACCCAAAGCTCAGTATATAGCTCACTATTGCTCGTTATACTGTATACTGAGAGTTGCCACAGCCGGGATGGATCCCAACAATACTATCGTGATCCTCCCAGCTGCGTGAGCGACAGCGGACTCTGCCTATCTAGAGGCATAGACAGCTGAGCCCGCCCCCCTCCCCCATCCGTTCCTCCAGTCACCACTGGAGGATCGGAGTGGGGATGGGGGGAATCTCTGTGGGGCGTAGTTAATGCAGGGAAATGATCGGGAAGTGAGCGAGTGACGGTATGTGTTTGCTCACTTCCCGATCTATAGAGTCGACGTATGGCGCACCTCATAGTTCTCCTTTAAATGGTAAAAAGCAGTGTCCAGGACTGATGATTCAAAGGCAGATTTGTCTGTCACTGGCCTGACCTGTGCTATCAAACCCACAGAAACATTTAAGGCCGGTTCACACCACAAATGCCGTGTTCCAGAATGGTCAGCCTCTGGAATGCAGTGTCACATTCCGGCCAGCTCCCTGCTTGTGTAACCTAACATAATGAGGGAAGAGCTGCAACAGCCTCTACTTGCTGTTAGAGGCTTGAGCTCTGTGGATGGCTTGGACCAATCAAAAAAAAGAAAATGTTGTCCAATCAAAAAATAGAAAAAAACAGTGAGGACATCGGTCTCGATGCCTCATCGGTGACGAGCAAGCGAGGGACAGAGAGGTTCCTCCCTGTCTCCTAGCTTGTCCGTCCTCCCTCCCTCCTCCACACAGCTTGGTGACTGGGTTGGGGGCGGCAGGAGGTATGCTGGGGGCAGAGCATGGGTGGGGCAAGGCAGGCAGGGGGGCCAGGTGGAGCAGGGGAAATGCCTCACCGAGAACGGACTTACTGCTCTGCTTTGTTAAAACCTGTCAACGTTGATGACAAACAGGAGGCAGCATAGGTGGCAAAGTCTTCCTTTATCTCCTTTATCTTTACATAGTGCCCAGAACACCACTGCAATCCCACACAGTGCCAGTTCAAAAAAATTGCATTTCAAAAGCTGTCCGCCACAAGTAAGCTCTAAACCAGAGCAAAACACTTCAGTAACCTGTGTCATGCAGGACGTAGTTGCTCACAGAATATTAAGGTCTTATGAACAATCAAAGCAAGTGATTTTGTGGCCTAAAATTCTGTTTGTTGAAGCATTCCAAAAGCTATAGTTAGTAACATTCACCTGTTTTGTAATTATGAAGACGTTTTACAGTCTGTCTAAGCTGATTCTTTAGTTCAAATGAGTGTCAGGAGCACACATTTATAGCCCCATACTCATTAGTCCAATCCAGTGGCATCACAAGGGGGGTGCGGCCCGCATCCGGGTGTCACCATTGAAAAGTCGGGCACTCGGTCAAGGACCGATAGCCCAACAGTTGCTGGAGAGAGGAGGGGACACGGCGGCATACCTTATCCCGCCGGGTGACGTCCCCTCCTCTCTCTGCCGGCGTCCATCACTAAGATGGCAGGTAACAATGGCACCGCGTGTGGCATCCTCACGCGCATGCGAGATGACGTCACTGCGGAGTGTCACCCCGCCTCGGACGCCTCTGGTCCAATCACCATAAAATTGTTCAGGGCAGATGTTGATTGTCCAAGAATAGGGTGGGAGGTGTGAAAGTTTGTAGAAAAACCCTGTTCTAATTACATCATTCAATCCTTTGGTGATTTCCAAAAGCTGTATCTGTAAATAGGCACAGGTCCACCCCTCTGCATGCCACCTGGCATAACTCAGGCCTATATAGAAGCCTGAAGGAGGGGTTTTGCCAATACCAGGGTGTTGGGTGTTACCCAGAAACATCACAGGGCTCTGGTTGCACTTTTGGTGCTCTGAATTGTAAAGCCCTTTAATGTACCAGTGTTATTTATTAGTTATTTTGGAAAAATAGATAACAAAAGGTTTGTAGAAGAGATCCAGGAGGAATGAAGAACCACATATACATGCTGGGTTATTTTTGTACACAAGATAAGATTCTCAGAGCATTTTTAAAAAACATGGAGCATAAATGAAGCCGCTCACTTTCATCCTCTCTCTAACCGAGACGTCATATGGTCCCTTTTGAATAGAGAAGTCAGTTGGGGAAGGGATAATTTACTCCTCTAAATTATTCGGTTGTGTATGTAAATTTCAGATACAGCTATTGAGCTCTGTAAACATGTTTTTCCCTGCAAAGCAGATAAAACATGAGAAATGTGAAATGTAGCCTTGAGCAGACACACAGCTATGTTTACTCCTTACCCAACACCAACTTTACATCATGTAAATATGTGAACCAAACTCAACTTTTGCCCAGCCTGAAGGTAGGAGTTCTACCGCTTATTAAGAAATCCACCTTGCAAGATGGTTCTGCTCATCCGCTTACATGTACAGAGGCGCAAAATAAAGGCACCAGTAAATGGAAATTTCATCTAGAATATTTTGTATTCTATCTAAAGTTTTCTTCTCAAAGCATAGATACTTGTCTCTTGCTGTCAGTTTTTTTAATGCTCTATATTATGATGAATGCTATGGAATGTACCAGAATGTTTCTGGGAAGAGGACTTTGATCTGATACGTATTTAGCTTTGTATGCAAATTTTATAAAATCCCCTGTACATGAACATATCTTGTAATTGTTTCTGTAGAAATGTTTCAACTAGCACATCAGAGTATAATATAAGAACTGCTCTGCAAATTTAGAATTGGCTTTGCTAGCTAAGCAGTAATCACTGTGAACTTCTCAACAAATGTAACAGTAATTTTGCTATTGAGGTTTTGAAAGCGTGGCTTACTTTTCCTGTTAGTGTAAAAGATTTAGCGTGATAAAACATTTGAATGCGTTGAACTATTTCTTACTTATAGCTCCAATGGAGAGATTTCCAGAATGTCAATTTTTAGTGCTCATGCCCACTTTTTTCTTTCAATAAATGTTTGTTTTAGAGTATACATGTGCAGCCAGTGCACAGAATATTACATATAAAAAAGATTAAAAGGAAAGTGATTTGTGTACATAGAACCTAAAGATAACAATTGCAAGGTTAGACGGTAATTTCCAATACAGGGTTATAATGAACAGTTGCAAGGTTAGACGGTACAACGGCACCACCTCAGTGTAGGTAGGTTAGGGAAAGGGGGTCCTGAGTCGAGGGATTGGAGCATCGAAAAGTGGCTTGGGGGAAAGGGGCCACTTATAAGTGTTAGGGCCAGAGATAGAGCTGCAGTGGGTAGGAATGGGATAGACCAAGACAATGGTAAAGAAAGTCACTACAGAAGTTGGGGGGAGAAAATGATCCATACAAGGGGACCAGAGCGCAATAAATGTATCCATTGTCTTATATGACAGGCTGTGAGTTTCTTGAAGAACATGGGGTAGGATATATCAGCGAAAAATAAGAGTGTGTGGTGGTTCTGCAAGAGCCCCCGACTTGTTTTGTGGCCGCCGAGTATATCTTGGAGCAGTTTAAGTTGTATCAGAGAATATCCCTCCAGGTTCTTATTCAGTAAAACTATATAGGGGGTCTTTCCAGAGTGTGAAGCCCATTGCAATGCAGATTTTGCAGTAAATTGTAAACCAATATTGGGATTAAATGCTCATCCCACTTATTCATCGACAGAAAGAACCTTCACACAAGATTTATCCTCACAATGTTGGTGTTTTTTAATCCAGTTTTCCAATAAACAGGCTTGGGCAGTCAGTAGATGCACAAATGAAGTTCTCCTGCCATTAGCAGACTGTTTGTAGTTATGTTCTTGGTGTTTTGGCAGGTTCCTGTTTATCTAGGGCTGGATTAACTATTAAGCAAAATAAGCATGTGCTTAGCGCACCATGGTAAGGGGACACCACAGAATTTCCCCATTAGTTATCATGTGGTTAATGGATACGTGCACTTGGAAACTAAGCGCCCTTATCCTTTTTGTTCCTTTGCCCTAAACTAACCAATCCTACCCTATTCCTCCACAGGTATATACATTTTGTGATTCAGCTGCCTCAGCCTCTGTTCCTTATTCACATCCTGTGCTGCAAGTCCTCTCACTCCTGGATGCCAGGGGCGGACTGACCAGTTGGGCACTGCCTTTTTCAGCCCACATAAAGGGAGACGCGGCTGCATTAAAGCGGGGACGGCAGTTTCGCCCGCCTTGCCACTTTAACACAGCCGCATTTAGTACTTTGACAGCGATGAAGCATATAACTGCCCAGAGCTAGCTGGGGGGGGGGCGTGTCATGCTGGAGGAAGGGGGTATCGTTGACCTACCGCCAGTGTGACTGCAGGACCTGAAGCTGGGGGGGGGGCCCTACTGAGATCTGGTCCCGTGCCCCGCACTGGAGGTGGGAGGCGACCCCTCACATGTGCTGCTCGCAAGCCTCTATCCCCTGGCCAGGTAAAATCACTGCATACAGTCTTTATGTTTCCTATGTCATACCATGCCAGCCAAATCGCTTCCTGCTGAAGACTGTAATTGGCATAAGATTGGCATTTTAATTATCCCTGTAGACATGGGTTGCTTATTAAATATTAATAACCATTTAATAATTAGACGTGTGTTTTTTTAAATGTGTTTTCAGACGAAACAAATGAAAACGAAAAACATTTCCATTCATTTTGTCAAAGGAAACAAATTTTTATGTTTTGGATTCGAAATTGTGCGCTGAAACCGCAGAACGGGCAGGCAGCCGGCCCATTCCGCACAGACGCGCTGCTATTTTGGAGTAGATCTTGGTATACACCAAGATGGCAGCGCCTCAATGTTCGAGCGGCCGATATGGTGTGATGTCACGTCATGTGACGTCATACACTCCGTTTCCAAGATGGCGGCGGGCATGCGCAGAACACGCAGGCAGCCAATATGGCCGCCGGCGTGTTCTGAAAACGAATTAATGTGTGCCTGAATATCATTTTAGTATATTCGGGCATATATTAAATTTGTGATTTCAGATTCGGACGAACCGCCGAATCAACCGATTTTCGTTGATTTGCACGTCTAGTAATAATGATTTCTCAGGATGAAGATTTAAAACCAACACATTTCTAAACAGTCACCATGACACACGCATCTGACCCCGCTGAGACCTCCGCACCTGACCCCGCTGCACCTGACCCTGGGGAGACCTCCGCATCTGACACTGGGGAGACCCTCCTCATCTGTCTGAAACCCTCCACATCGGGGACCTGGCCTCCTGTGGGGCAGCCTGCTGCACCCACCCGCTGGACCTACTGAAGGTGAGCACTCACCTGTGTGCTGGCATGGAAGGAGCTGCCCATTAATGCATGTGTGTGGATGACTTCCCACAGGGAACAGACTGTGTGATGGCTGAACCCAGAGATGTAATTGTGTATGTGTCATTCCAATTGTCCAGTCTGCTGTTCATTGGTGTTGGTCTGAGTTCTGTCGCGTATTGGTTCTGGTTTGAGGTCTACCGTGTATTGGTTCTGGTCTGAGGTGTGCCGTGTATTGGTTCTGGTCTGAAGTCTGCCGTGTATTGGTTCTGGTCTGAAGTCTGCCATGTATTTAGATTTTTTTAAATTCTCCTACCAGTTCCCTGGCAATACATCTTTTAGTGAATTGGCCCACTATTTTAAAAACAGTGTGGAGAAATAATTTCTGTATCACAAGAATGTTTATACAGGTGGAGCTTTTTTTTGGGGGGGGGCCTTGTATATGCACAACAGGGACCCATAATCTCGTATTGCCCGGGAGTCTCATGTGTTGTCAGTCCGCCCCTGCTGGATATGCCGGCGAATTACAGCCAATAGACTTCTATAGGTCTTGTCTACCTTTGTCTCCTGGTCAGGCGACAAAGGTAGATGAGGCCCATAGACATCTTAATTCACAGAAGTGACTTCACTCATCATTTCTAAATAAAAGGCCTCAGTCCGTTCATTTTGATCTATGCCCAATGACTATGACCAGGAAGATACATGGAGCTAGTTTAAAAGTTTCCAAACTTTTTTTTTCCTCTAGCACTTACTGAGCTTTAATGTCTTGTCAGTTAAAAAGGAACTTTACCCATATCTTTAAAATAACAACAAACACGCCTTTAGAAATGTTTACTAATGACAATCTACAAACACATACATATAGATAACTGCTGGCTTTTTATTCTTTGCATTCATTATTTCTCTTTCCTTTCCCAATCTTCTGGCAGTTGCCATGTTAACCAAGGTCAGGTTAATAGCACTCCATTTACTTCCTGAAACTCTGGCACATGTGACTAGACACGCGACTAGGACATGTGACCATGTACATCATCTCAGGGGAGAAAAATGCCTTTCCAGATGAGATTTCCCAGCAATGCTCTGCTGCTGTAACCTTCCCAAGATGCAATGCTTTGGCACATACATCATTTGTGCCAGAACTGGACCAGGAGGTAGATGAACTCTATTAGTAACTAAATGAAAAAAAATGCTTGTTTAATGAAATTAAGATTATTTTAAATCAGCATGCAGAGCTGCATGCTGCTGTGATTTTTAGTGAAAGGGGTAAAGGTCCACTTTAAACAATGGTGGGGCAGAGGGGGGGGGGCACTAATGTTGGGCTGTGGTTAGAGCATTAGTTGCCCTTAGCTTGGCCCAGTGTGTAGCCGCCCTATAAACAGTTACTCACAGCCTCACCCTGCCGCTGGGTTAGTTCTTACCTATGTAGAGTACAAGCTAGTGAACGGGTTGTTTTATTATATCATACAAGACCAGAAGAACCTCCTCTGTATGTACCCAGATGGAATAAACTATATGCTACTTCTGAATCTTCTTAGGGAGTAAAAAGTCCTGTGGATTCTGTCAAGTCAGCAAGTTTTCTTATTCTCTGCACAAACTGGGCCATAGGAGGTGTCTTTTGCATAAAGCGACCTTTAAATCAAAACATAAGAGCTGCAAATAAAACTAGTTCAGTCACCACATTCAAGGACTGATAAGATGTATTATATGTTTGTTCAGGGGTTTGTCACAGTTCAGTATATGCAGACCTCTAACCCCTGGTTCTGCAGGCATGCAGGGCTGTGCTGTGCTGTTGCTTTAGTCCTCCGGGCATGTGCTCTGAACCTGACTCGCTCATGCATTAGTCTGACGGCTTTAGGTGTCTGCCGACCTCTTTCTTATGCAGCTTCTCGGCCAATCAGTGCAATTTTCTTGTGGCCAATCCTGTGGATCCTCCCTCTTGTTGACTCTATTTAAACCCAGGGCAGCGAACGGCACGCTGCCTGAGCACCGCTTTCCAAAGCTAGATGCGGAGCCCCTGTTTGTGATTGATCCTGTATCCCCTGCAGGTTATCCGTGTAATGTTCCTTGGCTTGTCCCTAGAAATATTTGTCTTCAGTCTGTCCCTATCCGTTGTATTGTCCCTGGAAGTCCTAGTCATCTGCCTGTCCCTGGCCGGTATTTTGTCTGTTGTGTCGGTGTCTGCAACCTGTCCAGAACTCTGGCCTTGTGAACCGTTCTTGGCTGTTAGGTGAGTTCGGTGAACCTAAGGATTGTGACCTGGGGTCAGCATGCAGCCAAGTCCATCTAAACCACCAGGAGCTCTGGTGAACATCGGCTGGCCCTTAGATTCCACATCCTGGGGGACCCCATGCCACTTACCTAGCACTGCTGCACCCTGCCTAGTACCTTGTCCTACCAGTCTATCTGTCTTCCACTGCCTCATTCAGTTCCCCTGCTAGTACTCCGGCTCTGGGAGTAGTCCTCCCTGTATATGGCAGACCCAACCCACCTCTTATGCAAGGCACAAGGCAAACAGAATTAGGCAGCCACTTAAGAGTGCCAACTATTGCTTCCAGCACTTTTTTTTTTTTTCAATTCTCAGACTCTGCACCTACAGTATGTTTATTCCTCCGAAACTGAAACATGATTCCTACCGTTTCTAATGCGCACAACAAAAAAATGTGATTCAAGTAGCTTAGATCAAGTCACATGGAATGAAGGAAGGTTAGGGACAGCAAACTACCAAACGTTCAAGAAGCATTATAGTATTACTGAGATAACAGATGTAAAGCCATACTTCACACACTTCAACAATATGCGTAAGTGCTGCAGTTTTGTATATTGCTTTTCAGTCAATTATTTACACAGCCTGCTGACATACACAGTTAAGAACAAAGAGTTCACAGCTCATTATGTCGAAAAAGCACACGCAGCCATTTTTTTTTTTTACTTTAAAGCCTCAGTTGATAATCCTCTGCCAGCAACATAGGTCTCTTATGGTGTGGACCTCAACTCAATTGTAAGTGCTGGGCGGATGTCAAGTATCTCTTTATTGGATTATGAATATTTAGCAATGACACGTTGAAAAGAAAGGTATAACATTGAAGTATCTACAAGCCTGATGCAAACATTAAAGCGTAACTTCAGGAAGAAAGATTTTTTTACATTCCTGATATGTAAGCAAACGTTACCTCTGATGAGATGAATGCCATGTCAGGTGCTTTTCTCTGTCCTTCCAAATATATAACTTTACTTATTATGGACAGTGCCGCTCTTGCTATTTTATTGACCTGCAGCTCTCATACATAGAATTTATTCACCCCCTCATCATAGGACACTTTGCATTCTGTGAATAGCCAAGGGCAGTGGGGGGTAAATAAACCATAATAGAGCTTTCGTATTTGAGAGCCACAGCAATCATGCAGTTCCAAGGAGAGTCACTCAGTCCCATGCGATGTCACAGCTCCCAGCAGAGTCAATCAGTCCCATGCATTGTCACGCAGTTCCAAGGAGAGCCACTCAGTCCCATGCGTTGTGAAACATCTCCCAGCGGAATCACTCAGTCCCATGCATTGTCACACAATTCAAAGTAAAGTAACTCGGCCCCTCGCTTTGTTATGCATCTAGTAGTTGTTACCCCTACTCATTTACCAAATAAACAGTAAAATAGCAAATATACGCACCACACCAGAGTGTAAAGTCTTTTATTGGTAAATAAAAACGCAGCACACTTTTTGACGAGTCCTTTCTTAAAAAAAAAAAGAAAAAAATCTATCGTCAATCACGCCATACAGCGATCTAGATCCTCGTCAATCATGCCCGCTGCTCGCCAATTTGATGAAAGAAAAAATCCCCACCACCAGGTCCCAGGCCGACAAACTCTCACTACAAGTGACTGCTCTGCTCCTGAATGTAAATAAAGGGGAGGAGCAAGTTGTGATATCACGGGACTTGCTCTGCCCCTTGATTACATTCTGTGACAGCTCTTGTTCCCCTATTATAATATAATCAAAGGGGTAGAGCACGGACGTTGCCAGGAGCTGAGCAGGACACTTTGGCTAACATCATACGAAGCTTGTGGCAACCAGTCATGTCAGCAAGCTAGACGGGACACCGGACAGAGCCGTGGACAGCACGGCTCTAACACCACCCACTGGTGATGTATGCTCAGGGTTGAACAGTTCTGTTCTGCCTCCGGATTTTTTTTTATTATTTTCTTAGTTGTCTTATTCTAGGCTCTGATTGAAATTTAGCTGGTTAAAAGGCGCTAGGTTGCCTATTATTGCTAACTTATGGTGTTAGCTTCTATGCCGTCCACGTCCGTTTGGCTCCCCCATTTTTGTAATGTCTTTGTGTATTACTCGTTGTTTGCGTTAAAGCTACATAGATTACAACTAACTAACCTACTTGATTCTATTGTTTTTGCTTTTCTCTCCATCTATTTTTGTTACTATTCTCTGCACTAGGGTCCCCTACTACAGTTTATCTTCCCTTTTGTTGCCCTCTGTGGATCCTTTTATGGAGCACTAGACTACCCTTTCAGCCACCATGATGTCCTTCTTTTAAAATTGTTTCCCATAATGTACAGGGCCTCAAATCTCCCCGAAAGCATAAAACAGCTTTTAATTAAACTACTCTTGCCAGGGAGTTAATATTGTTTGTTTAGCGGAAACTAGCTTTTCTGGAACCTCTAAACCCAAATATTTACACAAAAACTATCCTCAGGTTTTCCATGCCTCCCTTCAGGAGAAGAAATGTGGGGTACTAAATCGCTTTTCATAGGAATACTCCATTTGTGTGCTCTTTGGAATTGGCTGATCCAACAGGGAGATACCTACTCTTGCAAGGTAAAGTGTTTGACAAATTATGTTAGTCACCTATTATGCACCCAATACCAGGCAACTAACTTTTCTCACTTCTTAGGGGTGGTTGATGGATATAAAAAGGGTGCCTTATTGGTCATGGGGGACTCCAATATTGTCTTGAACATCGAAAAGGATAAATCTACTTCTAGACCTGGGTCGGCTGTGTCTAACTGTAACGTATCTCTCGGCAAGAATTTCAACTAGAGTATCTAGGCATTCACCTAACCGGGGACCAGGGGCGTCCCGAGGCTGGGTGACACCCGGAGCGGTAACCGAGTGTCACCCCGCCGAGACGTCACCACGCGCGTGCGTATTCTGATACCTGCCGGAGAGAGGAGGGGACAGTCCCCCGGCGGGATAAGGTATGCCGCCGGGTCCCCTCCTCTCTCCTGATACTGTTGGGCGTTCGGTCCATGACCGAGCGCCCGACTTTTCAGAGGGGGGTGACACCCTCCAATGGTGTCACCCGGGTGCGGGCCGCAACCCCCTTGTGACGCCACTGCCGGGGACTACAACTATGATTATTATAAGACTAATTACTTACCTTTATTTCGGCATCTTAAGCATTTTTTATCTTTCTGGTCACGTCATAGTTTGTCTTGGCTAGGTAGATTGAACACCATAAAAATAACAGTCCTTCCTAAACGTTTGTATTTTTTTCGCACCCTCCCCGTTGCAATCCCTGGTTTCTCCCTCCATGTGTTTCAGAACCGTGTTATGGATTCATCATGTGTGCTCCTCAGCCTGGGTGTTCCTATTTTTTTCAAAAATTATCAAGCTGCTCAAATTGCCCCCCTGACCAACCTTTTCCTATCATTACAGGCCCCGCTTTGAACAGACATTGAGAGCTCTTATTGTGCTCTAATTTGACTTAGTGCACTTCCATAGCTTCTGTTCCGTTACGTCCTAAGACCATGAGCCCCCTTATGAGCCATGCCCTCACAATTTGGGATAATACCAAATATTATAGCAAACTAAACTCTCCTTATGTTCCTTTGCTTCCCATTCTGGGTAACCCCATTTGTCTCAAGCCTGGAGTCACCTGGGGTGTTTGGGTCAAATCGCAGTGAACACAGGACGCTACTTTCCCCAACAAAGTTAGCGTCCTGTGATCAATGCAATTTGACTATTTGATTCTGGTGAGTGGGGAGCATTGTACACATATGAATAATTTTTTCATCACTACTTGAATTGATCACGAGTTATCTTTGTCCTGTGAGGATCGGATGACGTTACGTACTTTATATTTTATATGGACTTGAATTATTTAATATTTATTATTGATTATCCTCAAAATTAAATTTATGTACACATTATTCACATTGATGATTTATGCTGATTTATTTGCATATCTTCAAATATTAATGAGTCACACATTATTTCACATTGTTCAATATTTTTTGCACCATACTTATTGTATTTTATGTGTACGCTTGATATACAGTGGTATACACACATAAGTGTGTTTTGGGTTGTTTTATTGTCTATTTGGAGATTTGTGGGTTATATTCAATTGTTTCACAATAAGGGAATATAGCATGGTGTATTGGTTTAGTACTCTCTTGGCCACATTGCTTTTGGCTTTGTCGGCCTTTCGCTGCAGCTGTCAGTTATTTATAATTAAAAGGGGGGACATCCACAAGCACGAATATTAACCACTTCGCCGTTGGAAAAAAAAACGCCCGGCCAGGAGCTCTCTATATCTGAGCGGGCGTCTTTAGACCAGCATACTGCCTCTGTCACAGGGGAGCCCAGGGGATCAGAGGGAGGTCGGGGAGGTCCCTCCAGTCCCCTCTCCGCTGTCAGAATGCGGAAGTGATGTACATTACATCACTTCCGCATTCTTGTGTCACTCTCCAGCTTCAGATGCTGGAGAGAAGCTGATGAAGCAGATCTCTGCTTCATCAGCTTCTTTAGGGGGGTCCTAGGTGACATTAGGGGTCTTGGAGACCCCTGATGTCTCCATAAAGAGGACCTGTCACATATTTTGCTATCACATAAGGGGGTTTTCTTAGCCCCCTATGTGATCGCAGTAAAGTTAAGTGGAAAACAAAAAATAGGAAAAAATAATAATTTAAGTCCCCCCCCCAAAAATGTAAAGTTAAAAATAAAAATGGGGGGGGGACTTTAAAAAAAATTAAATTAATTTATTTTTATACGTTCGAAAGCGACGATTTCGCCCATTACGCCGCACGTTACATTTCGTCGCGAACGTCGGAATGAGAGCAATAGTTCTAGGGCTATCAATCACTGATAACACTAAACTGATGAGCTGTAAAAGCTTTTAAAGCGTCGCCTATGGTCAATTTTGGGTATGGTAGTTTTTTGCGATTTCCCGGGCGGGCACAATTTTAACATGTTTGGTGTCTATTTAGTCGACGTGACCCATAAAATATGGGTAACAATCATTGTTACCTAATATAATGGGGGGGAAAAGAAAAACTTTTTCCCCCCCCAAAATTTAATAATTTTTCCTTAATATAGAAAAAAAATAAAAACCCCAGCGGTGATTAAATACCACCAAAAGAAAGCTCTATCTGTCCCCAAAAAAGGGTATAAAATTCATTTCAGTACAGCGTTGCATGACGGAATAAACGTCAAAGTACCGCAGCGCTGAATACTGAAAAATGGCCTGGCCAGGAAGGGGGTCTAAACACCTGGTCTTGAAGTGGTTAACATTTATAAAATAACTGTGAATATTGGCCCTTAGAATTAACGATTGCACTCTGGCGTAATTGGAGATACCAAACGCGTGGCGCAATAGTTGCTTTTGTATATAGGTGCGCCTGATTAGTGTTCGCATTAGTATGTGTGTGTATGCGAGGACAGGGGACTTTAAACATTTTTTCAGAGGGGTGTTTTCACATTTAACTTTTTTTTCACTAAACTTCATTGCTATTACACATTTTGTTTGTGGATAGGTTATATACTGCCACCTTCTGGCAACTGGGACAGTTTTAAGCTCAAAAGTCTGTGCAGAATAAACCTACCCACTGTCAGAAAGCCTCAGTCTTGTAGCAAGCAATGAGGAATAGATCATAAGACAGAAGGGAGGGACCTATATCTTGTGAGGTACTCAAAAACAAAAAAAGGCAAGAAAAAACACTTTTCCCAATTGTACATCACAGGACACAGGCTTCTATAAATCTAAAACACTAGGGACAGGGGTAGCCAAACTCCGGCCCTCCAGCTGTGGTGAAACTACAAATCCCATGATGCATCTCTCCCGGGGAGTCATGTCTGTGGGAATCTTGCAATGCATCATGGGATCTGTAGTTCCACCACAGCTGGAGGGCCGGAGTTTGGCTACCCCTGCACTAGAAAGCCAGTATCAGCTGAGGTTTGATCATCCAGCAAAACCTAACAAATTTGAAAACAGTAGGCCCGGTGGCAGCCATTAAAAATCTGAGTAACTGAAAAACCAAAGAAGCACTGACAGATCTAGCAGATTGCATCTTGACCAGGAAAGGGAGAATCTTGTCCTTAAGGTCATAAGCCTGACCGATAAATTGTTGAATCCACAGAGCAATAGTGGATTCAACAATTTTAAGAATGACAAGCTTTAAGAATGACAGACTCAAACTGATGAAAAGTGGTAGTAGCAGAGCGATAAACCTCAAGCACCAAATCCAAATGATGGAGACAAAATCACCTAAGGTTGTTTGGGAGCAGGACGTAGTGATCGTAAAACAATGTCATGGTTAAGGTGAAAGGAAGAAAGCATCATAGGAAGAAAGGAGGCCCCCAGCCTTCAGAACAACTGTTTTTTGTGTAACACAAGAAAGGGTCCCTTACAGGTCAGGGACACCACCCCCAGAAACATTAGGCAGATGTAATGGAAATTAGTAAGGCAAGTACCACCTCCTCCTACACCAGTTTAGTGCAATGAGGATCACAGGAATGCCCTCCACCTCAATCCCGTGGAGCAGGCAAGGAAGAATCTTCAAAGAAAAGGCACAGATCATGCAGAACTGACCCCACAGAGTCATCAGGGCGTCCAACAGGAAGACCCAATAATCACTGGTCCTGATGACAAATATGTCCCGTTTGGTTTTGGTAGCCTTAAAATCAGGAGATCTGCAGCTGGCATTTCCCAGAGGGTCCAACACACCTCCAGAAGCAGAGACTACGCTCCACAGTCGTTGATGGAGGTAATCCGCCTGCCAATTTTCCACACCTGGGATGTGCACAGTCGTGATGGCTAGGATGGGAAGTTGTGCCCAAACTGAAATCAGGTCTCCTTCCCTTTGAGCTGTGCAACTTCTGGTTCCACCCTGATGGTTGAGGTCCAACATTGAAGGGACAACCAAATGGCTCAGAGATCCAGAATATTGATTGGGAGGCAGACTTCCGCTGACATCCAAGCTCCCTGCAATGATAGGTTATCCGTGAGTCTTCCCAAGCCCAACAGCCTGGTATCCATCAAAGGAACCTTCCAGACCATCGGGATAAAGGCCATAAGTTAATTTTGGCTGTAATAAAGACCCTGAGTCGAGAAAGCAGAGGAGCTGGGCACACCTGATGGAGTTCTGAAAAACTCTGAAGATGAGAAAGACTCTACCATCTGTGGGCCTGCTGCATGCAGCACTGGACCCATTAGTAGTGTGAGCTGGGAGGCACCCCATACAGTGGGACTGTTACCTTTGGATATGAGGCAAGGCCTCAGATACTCCTGAAACCCAAACAGTTGGTTGCAAGTGAGAGTCGCATGACTGTAGGTGGTCAGCAGAAAGACTGTATCGGAGCTCCACATGGCTCTTTGCAATACTGGACCAGTATTGCAAATAGTATAGCACTGAATGCGCTGGAAGGAATTCGGAATTCAAAATACTCCACTCGGCAGATGACGTCAGCGTTAACCTCTTCTGCTGGAAAGTGGAAATTTTAAAAGGCGCCCATGGATCCAAGCAATGAGGTAACTCCTGCGCTCAGCACGACTGGCCTACATACAGTGTTCAGACAGAGCAAGCACAAAGGTAATGCCAATGGCTCTGAAAATGTAAAGCACTCCACAGCTAACTTGCTACCAGAATAGGGTTTGGAAAAGCACCGTACGCAGAAACCCAGTGCTCAAGGATCATTGTTAGGCTACTTCTGCAATGTGCAGACCAGTAGGGTCCGGAGACAACACTCCAAAAGCCATGCCAAGGAGAGGCCGTGCCAGATAGCTGCATTTGAAGAGATCAGCTCTAGCAGTTATGTAGAGAAGAGTTTTGATTGAAGAAAAAAAAATGCTGCTAGCAAAATCAGGTTAGATTTTGACAGAACTGGAAAAAAGACATCCATTCTCCTAGGACACTTGTGGAAAACTGAGGCATGCTGGTAGTGGGAAGGGTTATCCTGGGCATTTTTCCTTGCCAGTGTCCAATCCTTCTGTAGGGGCACCCACATCTGAAAAAGTTTGTCCTTTAATCAGAAAGAAATGCAGTTATGGAGCTAGAATTTGTTGCTTTATCAGCTTCCCCTGACTAAGGTGCATAGTGGAATAGGTAGCCAATCAGGCTTTTCAGCAATGCACCGTACAGTTACTTTAGAAATGTGAACATCTTTAGAGAATAGTATAGTGTGTGATGCCGTTTCTTACACTGCCCAGTCAACAAAATGTGGGTGGGTCCTGGAATACGCTGTATTGTTTAAATGCAGTAGAGATTCAGATTTGGGCATCAGTTGGCTGGCAGGGGGATTAACCAGTTTTAATGAAAAAAAACACATCATTGGCAGCTAAGTCAGGTCACATATGATTATTTCAACTTTATCAAGCTGCTTGGCTGTTTATCTTTAGACATACGATAAACATTGTTAGTGTTATGGAACCATAGTTCTATAGAAAAGATAATTTGCAGATCTGGCAATTACTTTGACAGACTGTTTGCTATGGGTAACACATATTTCTGTTTGCTCACTCTTCATACTGCAGCCTCTTTAACTACCTGCTCCTTATACCTGAGTGGACCCTCCAAATGTGACACCAAAATGTAAGAAAGGAGCTCTTACCTTGCTGCAAAAAAATAAGCCATCTTGCAGCAATGGCCATTTTTAGGAGATACCCTTTAAGATGAGAAATTTCAGTATGTTTAACAAAAAGTGAGGAAAAGATTTATTAATTCACTTACTTGTAATACTACATTCTTCTCTAATACCGTTTCCGGAACACAATGAACCCTGAATAGCAACATGGGGTTCAATACCCACTTACAAAATACTCAACAGCAGATATTTAAAAAACATGTATTCCATTTTCTTTTAATACCAGGTTCAATGGCATATTCTGTTCTATCTTATAAAAGCATCTGCTAGTATAGAAACATGTGAACTACTGTTACAACACACACCCCCCCCCCCCCCCCCCCCCCCGACTGTCATATTCCGCATTTCTAAATGGGATTAGGTGTCAAAGGCCTGGAACACATACATACACACACACACATATATATATTACACACACACAGTACTGTGCAAAAGCTTTAGGCAGGTGTGAAAAGAATGCTTTCAGAAAGTAGTGTTAATATTTTCTTTTCCAGCAATTAACAAAGTGAAAAGCAAATGAACAGAAGAGAAATCCAAATCAAAATTTGGTGTGACCATTCTTTGCCTTAAAAACAGCATAAATTCTTCTAGGTACACTTGCACACAGGTTTTGAAGGAACTCGGCAGGTAGGTTTTTCCAAACATCTTGGAGAACTAACCACAGATCTGCTGTGGATGTAGGCTGCCTCAAATCCTTCTGTCTCTTCATGTAATCCCAGACAGACTTGATGATGCTGAGATCAGGGCCTTGTGGGGGCCAAACCATCACTTCCAGGACTCATTGTTCTTCTTAACACTGAAGATAGTTCATAAAGGAGAACTATTGGGTAACCTTTTTTTGCCCATAGATCTCCTCACAGGAGGAGAAATAGTGAGGCAAATGTATCAAAATTGGAGCAGACAAAATCTGGAGCAGCTGTGCATGGCAACCAATCAGCATCCACCTTTCATTTTCAAACCTTAACTGAACAAACTGAAGAGAGAAGCTGATTGTTTGCCATGGGCAACTGCTCCAGATTCTTCTGCTCCAGTTTTGATAAATTCCACCCATTGTGTCCATTGGTGACGCAAAACTCCGTATATAACGAGCTATTACCGCTATATACCGAGAGCGTCACAGCCGGGACGGATCCCAACAATGCTGTCGAGATCAACCCTGCTGGCTGATTAGAGAGGCTGAGTCAGCTGTGCCCGCCCCCTCCCCGTTCCTCCAGTCAGCACTGGGGGATCGCAGAGAGGAATCCCTGCAGCCGTTGTTGACTCCCCAGAGAGGGTTGGGGAGTCAACAACGGCTGTGTGTTTTCGCTGACTTCCCGATCAATAGAGCCGACCCGTGACAGCTTCAGTGTTACAGATCGGCTTGAGTTATGGGGATGAATGTTTTTCACTCAACCCAAAATTCTCCATCAATGACATTTGCTGTATGTTTCGGGTCGTTGTACTTCTGCAGAATAAATTTGGGGCCGCTCACACGCCTCCCTGATGGCATGGCATGATTGATAAGTACCTGCTTGTATTTCTCAACATTGGGGATACAATTGATCCTGACCAAATCTCCAAATCCATTTGAAGAAAAACAGCCCCAGACTTGCAAGGAACCTCCACCATGCTTCACTGTTGCCTGCAGACACTTATTGTATCGCTCTCCAGCCCTTCGGCAAACTGTCTCCTGATACAGCCAAATATTTCAACTTTTGACTCATCGGTCCAGAACACCTGCTGCCATTTCTTTGTACCCCGTTCCTATGTTTTCATGCATAGTTGAGTCGCTTAGCCTTATGTGGGAGGTATGGCTTTTTGGCAGCAGGGGCACCAGATAAGACCTAAAGAGCAATTTGTAGTTAGTCTCCACGGCTTGTACATTCGCAGAGCTCTTGGCAGTAGTACTCCAAATCTCTCAGCAAGAGGAGCCCAGATCACGCTCCCACTTACGGGCGTCCGAAGGAGGGGTTCTCTTGAGATTGTCCAATAACAGCTCATATAGTGTAGAAATAACTGCTGGGCCTCAAGTACCATTGTGCAAGAGTCTTTCAAAAGGGGTGAGATGATGAATTCTGAGTCAATCATACCAGTTTGTTAAAAATATTTAATTTGAAGGAATTAAAAGATATCCCTTGGTCTAAGTTTATGTCTATCCCGAAGGATTAGAAAAGGTGCAATACCAAAATCCAAGAGTTTAACCAGGAATAAGGAACATCATGTATGAAAATCAATAGAATTTAGATACCCTGGTAGAAATAATAGGATTTTGGTACTCACCGTAAAATCCTTTTCTCTCCGTTCATTGAAGGACACAGGGAACAGATCGGAGATCATGTACTGTAGGGTAATATCGCCACCTGCAGGAGAAGGACGCTAGGCACAAAAAAACTAAAGACCAATTACAGCCTAGGGGCGGCCCCTGCCGGTGGCCAAACCCCCCACCTACTGAGAAGTCTCCAGTTTAGTAACAAGCAGTAAAGGAGTACACACCCACATAGAGGGGTGGGCCCTGTGTCCTTCAATGAACGGAGAGAAAAGGATTTTACGGTGAGTACCAAAATCCTATTTTCTCTCCCGTTCATTGAAGGACACAGGGAACAGATCGGAGATCATGTACTGTAGGGACGTCACAGAGCAGTACCAAAAAAGAGGGGTGGGCCAACAGAAACAACAAACCCAACTAAACAAAAAAAAATTCCCTCAAACGGCCGCCTGCAACACTTTGCGCCCCAAACCAGCATCCGCAGATGCCAAAACATCCACCTTATAAAACTTGGCAAAGGTGTGAACAGAAGACCAAGTCGCAGCCTTACAAACCTGAGAAATGGAGGCACCATGACGGAAAGCCCAAGATGCCCCAACAGCCCTTGTAGAATGGGCCGTAACAGAAAAAGGAGGCTCACGCCCCTTAATAGCATACACCTGAGATACTGTGTCACGAATCCATCGAGAGATGGTAGCCGACGAGGCAGCCCTAGACTTCTCAGTAGGTGGGGGGTTTGGCCACCGACAGGGGCCGCCCCTAGGCTGTAATTGGTCTTTAGTTTTTTTGTGCCTAGCGTCCTTCTCCTGCAGGTGGCGATATTACCCTACAGTACATGATCTCCGATCTGTTCCCTGTGTCCTTCAATGAACGGGAGAGAAAAGAGGTTACCCAGTACTGTGACTTAGGGGGAACATGTGGAAATGCCCATTTTGAAGATAGTGTCAGACCGTCCCAAACTTGCAGTGTACAGTATTTGGTGATGGGGCAAGACACCACCCTCCTCAGTTTTGGGGCCAGCCAAGTAAGATTAGTGAGCAATATGGCGGCACATAAATAGGTTTCCAGAGAAACCTACAGGGGGACCTCTTTCATATTATAACACTGCACCAGAGGGACCATATGAGCTGCTTGGCAGTATTTCTGGAACAAAAGGGTAGACCCAAACCTCCCCATATTTTTAATGTCTTTCTAAAGCTCACTCCTTCTCCAGTTTGTTACTGAAATTGTATTAGGGTAAGAAGAGTGACATTACATGAGTCCTCTAATGAATACGTATGGAGAGCTGGATGGGTAATGAAGACAATTTGCACTAAAGCACTCCTCAGACTGTAATGCAAACCCACAGCAATCTAGTTAGAAGTGTTTCCATATACTCTTTACAAAAACCTAAAAATAAATTATTGCACACAAATAAGGATGAGAAGAAAAACACAAACAGTTGTTTTTAAGCAAATTACTGAAAGAGAAAATTAAATAGAATTAAACATAATCATATACTGTAGTTTATTTTTATTCAAAAAGTTACTGTCTCAAGACATAAATACAAATCAGAAAACAGTACAGAGGACAATAGAATGTGGAGGACAACAGGTTAGGTAAATATATAAAACATTTTTAGCTGGTTGAAAACAAAGCTGTAAGAACTGCTTTCACAAAGATATACTCTGTCTAGAGTAAGAAAGAAACTGACTTAAGTTTAAAATCATATATACACAGTCCTCTCAGCAGTTCTACTAAATGCAGTGGTGTGAAGGAAGAATAGGCAGTCATTTCAGACATGATTATTAATGCAACATGATTCAAGACGGATCAGGTTCTGTGTTAGACTGTGAGGTTTAAAAATTATATTTTAGAAGTCTCTAGTTAATTTATGGTTTTTGGCTACCTCAGCCTAAAGGTGATCATTACACAGTATAACAGCAGTTTTTTTTTTTTCTTTTTTACACAAGAGAAGTTTGTGTATTGTAAGCATAAGGCATGGAATGACTTAAACCTCAGAGGAAAAAAATGAAGACAACTGACAAAAAAATATACACATGAAATATAACTTAAATTTTACTTTTATGTCTAGCTGCCTAAGCTGGGCAAAATGAGTTGGTGTTGGATGGCAAATATTGACAACTGGCTGTGAAGGATGAAGTGTAGATCAAAGCTTTTATAGAATAAAGCTAAGTGTTGCTTAGTCTCTCAACTAAATTTAAAAATACAGGAAATGTACTGTAACCTGCTGGAAGTATACTTAACCTGAAGACTGCTTGCAAAGACAAATAGATAAAACAATATAAAATACAAATTTAAAAATCATTTCAAAGCGAATATTACCGCTTCAACTATTTTTTTTTTTTAAACATCGTTAAAACTTTCAATATATTTCTGAAACCTCAATTTAAGTTGGAATTTAAAAGTAAGAAAAACTAAACAAACTGCGCAATTATAAAATCAGAACC
>NW_017306617.1:657673-705207 GCF_000935625.1 Nanorana parkeri | reverse complement strand
CTAAGAAGCTGTATAATTTCTGTTTAAATTTTTTTTCTCTTTTTTTTTTTATGCAAACATACTACAATAAGCTTCTCTTTATTTGGAGACAAAATACAGTGGCACTACTGGAAGGAATTTCACAACATTACAAGTTTCGTAAAGGACAAGCAAACTTTTAAGGTTATTAATGAGCAAGCATGGTTATGTCTGGATACCTTAGCGCGAATTACCCACTGACGTCTTTCTGGGGAAGAAAGGCATTCCGTAAGGCTCCTTTTAATTAAAATAACATTAAAATGTCTCACCTACTGACATCTTAAAAAAAAAAAAAAGTGGTTGTGAGTTTTAGTTAATGAGATCAGTCTAATTAAGTTTGTGAGTTTACACATTTTGGAAAAAAGGAAACTATTACATAACCATACTGAATTATAAATATAAATGCTATTATTTTAACTCTTTCATGGAGTAAAGAGAATCAACATTATTCAATAATGGGAGTTATTTTTATAAAATAAAAAAAAAAAAGAAGAAAGGAAGGAACTATGCATTATAACTGGACAAACTAAAATACATAAATAAAAAAAATATTTTCTCCAAAATGGTACAATGTAGCTTATTATCAAACTGTTTACTTGTCCTTTATATTTTTCAGGCATTCAAAACTGCCCTTCAATGCACTTAATCTTGGTAAGCATGTCAAATTCTCCTTAGAGAAAATTCTGTACAGAATTTCAATGTATCTACCACAAATTTGTCATTAAAAACTTCCTCTTCCATTTAAAAAAACACTTCACCACAGAGTTGATAGATGAACTGGTATTAAAACATTGATACCCCAAGAACCTAGAGAGAAAAAAAAATGAGCGTTAGGAGTATGAAAGAGATGTGGACAGATATGAATTCAAATTAATAAAAGGAAAAAAAGAGTGCAGTTTGTAATGTTGCACTTAAAACAATGGAAAATGTTACTGAAGAACGATCTGAATCTATGAAGATGTGATATGCTGCCATCAAGTGTCTGTTATATAGAACTACATAGGGGGGAATTTATCAAAACTGGAGCAGAGAGAATCTGTAGTTGCCCATGGCAACCAATCAGCTTTTCTCTGCAATTTGTTCAGTTAAGATCTGAAAATGAAAGAGAGAAGCGGATTGGTTGCCATGCACAGCTGCTCCAGATTTTGATCAATTCCCCTCATAGTCTTTAAATGGAGATGAATGTGGAAAATGTTTTTCCTAAGTGAATGGAGGCGGTCTAACAAACTTTTCTTGTGTTTAAAATTTATTTTTTGACGCTTTTGGTTTTTTAGTGTAAAATTGACAAACTACAAACTATTTGCTACATTAGTTGTAAGAAAATATGTAAAAAACTTCAACTTAAAAAATAAAAGTGGTTAATGCAGTAAACACATTTATTGCTACTATTATATTCATATATTGTTCTACTGGTAAGCTTCTAGCACAAGGAAGGCTCTGTGCCTTTTATTAAGCCAAGAAAGGTGACACCAATGCTTGAAAACCATGACAGTCTAACCTCGTAACCTAAGCAAACATCTCTGGGAGGACAGAGATATATCCATTAGTATTCCTCAAGAGAATGGTCAGTAATGTTAAGGCCTCAATAACATGCCCAGAGTTTACAGCTTCCATATACTCCACACATTCGTTATGGTTGTCCAAATCAGAGCCAGAAAAATGATCTCATCTATGAACCACAAACTAAAAAAATAAATCTGTGCTACACAACATCTGTCTGCCTAAGAGTTACTACTAGAAAAATGCACTATGCATTGTGGCAACTTCATTGGAAAAAATAGCTACAGCGTATAAAAGTTCTAGGACAGGTTAAATCAATCTCCAGTTAGGCTCGCAGACAAATGATCAATCAATGCCTTGGCTATGTTATTTCATTATCTTTAATATGGCAGGTATTATGTATTTTAAGCTTACAGATTCATCCATGATTGAAGCAGGATCAAAGAAATCAGGTTTAAGTTCTGTTCTCTCTCTCCTGTTTTTAGATGGAGGCTAAAGAAAGGGAAACAAGTTTCATCATCAGTGTTATATAAACAATGCAGTATAATAAAGACCAAATAAATAAATCAATATTTAAAACTGAACTTGACACAAGCTACTACACCTACAGTTAAAAGACACATAAGGAAGCCATTTCAGCTGCCAAAGGATATGTTCTTCTGTCCAGCCAGTCTTGAGATTACACAACCCAGCACAGGCCTAGTGACATCACTTTTTTTCCCCCTCCCCCCAATGTTAATGTCAGCACTTACCTTATATGATGTCACTTAATCCGATCTTATTCTCCTTTCCTGATGTTTTCATCTGTCTCTCCAGCGGTGCGGCGGCTCTCCAATCCAGTGCTGACTCCTCTCTGCTTGCTGGCACTTCTGATCCCACGGTGTCTGCATGTGGGTGCACGCGTCCATAGACTTACCTTGCGTCTCTGGTCGTCTCCTGGCCGAGAATCCGAAATGCGCCCACCCCAAGATGCTTTGCGGCCGCCCGAACAGTTTCGTTTTCTCAGGCGGGAACGCGCAGCGAAAATAAGGTAAGTTTAAACTGCTGCTAAAGCGGGTTTTAAAAAAAAAAACTGTTTGCCTATATCTACTGCTTGATAGCAGTAGATATAGGCAAAAAAAACGGGAGGGTTTAGAACCCCTTTAACCTTAAAAGATAACTATGGGGCAAGTGTTTTTCCCCATTGTTCTCTTAAAGGTCATGGGAGGACATATACTAACGTCCTCCCGTGACCCAAAGCTCAGTATATCGCGAGCTACAGCTCGCGGTATACTGAGACCGCCGCAGCCGGGACGGATTCCGACATTGCTGTCAAGATCCACCCAACTGCGTGACAGCTGGCTCTGCCTATCTAGAGGCAGAGCCAGCTGTGCCCGCCCCCTCCCTTATCCATTCCTCCACTCCGCGCTGGGGGAACGGAGCGGGGAGGGGGGTGAATATACTGTTTATGCTCCTCCCCACACTGCATATTAAATGCAACATGACAAACGGGTCAACTGATTCATTAGATATATGCTCACAATTAGGAAGCTTATCATTGCAGACTTGGTCACTAAAAGTCAAACTTTTGACTTATGACATAAACATACTATTACATATACAAGCAGTGAACACTATTTACCAAGTCTATATCCATTGTGTCAAAGTCCATGCCCTCATTAAGATCTTCAATTCGTCCCTCAGACGACATCATAACATCCTCAACAATAGGCTCTTCATCATCTTCCATTAAACCAGGATTGCGCCGTCTTGCAAAGAAAAAAAATACAACATTATATATAACTTCTTAGTTTTTACTTTACTTTGCAGTTACATATACATTCATTAGGACATTAAACACCAACTCTGAACACAAATCTTACCGAAGATCAGTAAGTTGAACAGGTCCTTTGCTCTAAGACCACCTGCCATAGTCAGAACGGTCTTCAGCTCCCCACATACATGCTGGTGGAGGTCCAGCACACGTTGAAGTTCTATGCCTGCTCCACTAGTAAGTGGCGCAGGTCTCCTAAACCTCAGAGTTGTGGTTGCATATCTGTCCCCCCTATCGCAGAGATGGACAGCTCCTAGACGGGAGAGTTCAAAGCTCAGACTAGAGTGTCTGAAATTTTTCGTGTGGAAGGAACACTATGGCAAGAGCTGTGTCCAGGACAAGAACCAGATACTCCAATTGAGGAGTCGTTTTTTGCGGACTAGCTTAAAAGTGTGCCACCAGAAGCATCCTTGATGGTGTTAAGAGCTGGTTAAAAAAAGACACCGTCTCTGGAAGGCCATGCAGTTCAAAGGCTTTTTACAAAAGGATTCCGCAGTCCAGCACTTTAGCTTAAGTGCCCTATGTATATGAACCGACAAAATACCCATATGAGAAATGAGAGAGGAGGTTTCTAGCAAACTGTCACAGCTGAAATCTAATGCTACAACCATCTGCTACACGCGTTTCAGAAGAAGGGGACAACCCTCGATAGCGGTGTGATCTCAAGGGATTTTAACCAGTCTTTGTGGCCTTAGGAGTTTTAAGCAACCCAAGACTGGAAAGAGCACAGGTAGAAGCAAAGGGCTGATTCACTAGTTTCAGAGTGGAGTACACAACATCAATAAGAGCCAAAATGATGTTAATTCATTTTAAAATATTAGCAGAAGACTGTGACCATTCACACAAGCTCATTAGTCAAGGAAGCCACTAAGGCTGCAGACAAACCTGATGCAGAATCTGCAGAAGAATGTGCGGGAGCACGCTTATGGCCTCTGCAATCAAGGTCAGCAAATCACTGGGTAATTTGGGTCTTAAAATTTTGTGTGGTATAAACCTCGGCTGAGTGAGAAGATGGCCCACCTAGAACCAATAGAGCCAAAGAGGACTCTGGGGATAGAACAAACCCAAAAAGCAGAGGGTATCAAAATTCAAGGCTGGTTACATCCGCACTATCAGAAGGCGCACTTTAAGCAGCGCCTGGAGGGCACCCAGTACAGATGGACTGCCCCCCCTGTGTCTAGAATTAGATGCTGCAACCGCAATGCTTAAAAAGCAGGGTAAGCGGCAAGGCCTCAGGTACACATGAAACCTAGAGAGTAGGAGGTGAGGATCAGATGACCAGAGGAGAGAAAAATCACTGTAGGTAAGCAGCAGGAGCAGATCAAAGTTCAATGTAGCTCTTTGTAAGCAGGAGCAGCAGCAGGAAGATGCTACCTCACTGCTGCAAGGTGGAAAAGAGCACGGAGCATGTATTTGATACTCCATTCAGAGGATAACATCAGGGTTCAGTCCCATAGTTTTAACCCCTTCCACAGCAAAACCCGGGGTAAGGGAAAGAGCTGAGGCAATGCCTTGGAAAGCAGCTAACTATTAGCAGAATAGAGTCTGGAAAGCACCCCGTGCTGAACTCCAAAAGCCAGACTAAGGATGCCCTGATGGACAGCTGCAAAAAAGAGAAGAAGCTCTAGCAGCGATGTAGAGAACAGTCTTGAGTGAACACACACAAACAAAAGAGAAGATAAAGGAGCTAGAAAAAAAAATTAAAAGTCTTCACACAGCAGAGCTGTAGAAAAGATATCCATGTTCCTAGGACACTAGTTTTTTAAAAAAAACTGAGGCTTGCTGGTACTGGAATGAGTTATCCTAGGCTGAAATACAGTTTGTTTTTTGCTAGTGTCCGATCCCTCTGTAGGTGGCAGTATAACCTGAATGATAAAAAGACTTCCCATGTCACTTAAAGGGGAAGAATGAAATGGACATTTACCAATAGCATTTAAACTCAATTTCATTAACTAAAAACAGGCTACTCCTGCACTGCAAGGGTTAAGTGCTTGTTTTGTCTAGGGAGCTAAAATAACAGTGTTAGACTGGTCCCTTCAGTCTCACTGCCCCTCCGCTGCAGCGGTCTAAGATCCAGTGAGACATGTATGCCGAGTCATGTATGCATCGCTTGAGCAGGGAGGAGACAAGCTGAAAGCACTGGTCTAGGAGTCAGCTGGGATCGTGGTTCTAGCTCCCTAGACAAAACAAGCACTTAACCCTTGCAGTGCAGGAGTAGCCACACTGCAAGGGTTAAGATTTTATTTGCCAGAGTTCTTCTTGAAGGGTGGAACATTCATTACATATTTAAATGTTCTCACAAGCACAGTCAGCATGCTTTAGCCAAGACGAACAACATGAATAGAGTGTTTCAACAGTCAACTAAAGTTCCACTGAAATAATCAACTGAAATAGATGCAAAATGGCTGATATCAGGGAAATCTACAACTATACAAAGTGTAGCCTATATACATGTATGTACTTCCCTATTTTTGTCAAATGTACACTAGTATTTAAAGTTAGGAGAAGGGTGGGGGCAGTATGGAGTTTTTGACGGGCCTTTGTCTACCTGGAAAGCAGACGAGAAAATGTAACGGTCTATGCAGGTACTGCTAGGTTTCTACTGTAGTGCTGGAGTCTGTTCAGCTCCCTTGGGGTATTGACATGAGTACTTGAAAACAAATGTTTTTCTTTAACATTTTGTACAAGTGTACAAACTCAGTAGGGTTAAGTGGATGAATGCTGCCATCTCCTGGATATATTTCGGAATCAGTTAATATATTCAGCACAAATCCTCAATCTAAGCTATATAATCACTTTCAGGAAAATGCAGGATTATTAATAGATAAAACTTAATTTCAGTCAACTGAAAACAGTGCTACTAGTGTAAAGTAATGTATAAATATTTTCTTACATGGCATGCTGCAGATTAGTCCTCAGCTTTACAAAGTTCATAGCTGCTCTTTCTTGATGTTGCCTTGCTGCCTCTTCCTGCTGTCGCTGAGCAAGCATCCACGTTACCTGCGTACTGAACACATTAAAAGTTCAGAATGTAATCTTTTTTTGTTTTGTTTTTATCACATTCTACATATCCTGAAAAGAAAGCAAAACAAAATATGAACATTAACACCTACTTATAATCGATGGCTGGTTGGTGGTGCTCATGCTGCATTGGATAAACAGGCATATAACTCTCTTCCGGCCTCAATCTCTTGGGATCTCTCATGATAGTGGATGTGAGCTGTGGTGTTTGCATCATTACTGGAGTATTCATTGTCTGCTCCCGACTTAGCCACATGCTATCACTGCTACTACTCTCTTCAGCTTTAAGAAAAAAAAAAAAGTGTTTTCTATAAAAACAGAAAAAGTATGGCAGACAAAAAGTACATTTTCAACAAACAAATAAAAACAATACCTTCTGGTAATTTCCGTTTTCCTGTTGCTGGTTTTGCTTTTTTACTCCTTACAGATGACCCACGACCACTCATTCCACTCATAACAGACAAAGTGTCATCGTCGCCTCCAGCTAATAAGGAGTTTCGGTAAGACATGAGTGGTAACCAGACATCTTCTCGTCGAAGGGACATTTGAAACGTCATGAACTTTTCCAGGTATGCGTATCTAAAAACAAAACAGAAAATCCTCAATGAACATTTACAACAATTCAGACATATAAATAACAATTGAGAAAAGTGACACAGGCAAATTCTAGCAACAAAAATGAATTTTGTTATTAACATTCTACAGGATGATCAACACAATTACGCAAATGTATTTGGTTCCCTCTATAACATACTAATCTTCCTGTGTTCATCATCATCACATCTATGCACTGCCAAGTCTACAGAACAAACAGACAATGCTGCACATATGTAGCGGAGCTGCACCATAAATTATTCAATCTAACAATTGTAATGAGTTACTAAAAAGGCAATCATGACACAAGTCAGGGAAAGTCTGTTTAGAATACAGATGTTCTAATAGGTACTTACACTGTTTTCTTGTCCTGTCTTAACAGTTTTGAAGAGAACTCGCTCAGAATATCAAGGAAAGCCATGTTTAGCGGTGGGAGGACTTCTCCTTGTGGGCTTGGCTCTTTAAAGGCAAATTCTATACCATCCCTGAAAGATATGTTTAATGTATTAAAAGCAGACAATGCAATCTGAAACCCAAGATACACCCGACTGTTTTCCTAGCTGGAAATGTTAGTACCAATATAAGCAGAGCATAGTAAGCATATCAATAGCCAGACAAAAGAAAACAAAAAACCTCTCAGGCTCTTAAGTTTTTCTCCACAGTACTCTTATCCAACTCGCCACCCCTCCAGTTTCTTCCATTGCCTATCTTCAAATCTATTTCCCACCCTCGGCTTATACTCGAGTCAATATTTTCCCCCAGTTTTTTGTGGTAAAATTAGGTACCTCGGCTTATATTCGGGACGGCTTATACTCGAGTATATACGGTACTTTATTATTTTTAAAAGTGAAAATATGTTATTAGTCTTGTAAGGCTTGATGTACTTCCTCTAACATAACTGTGGGAGTCAAACAGCTTGCATGCTCTTATGGCCTCTGCCCAGTATGTTCAGTTACCTTAAGAAGACACTGTCACCACCTTTTGCCTTGTCCACTAAAACACTTACTTGGAAAAACAGATAATTTACATAGCTAACCCCTTCATTACGGGAGACGTACACTGTACGTCCCACCACGTACACTGTACGTGACCAGTTATTTGCGGCAATGTAATGCTGGTAACCGCCGATTCTCAGCGGTTACCATTCATTAATGAAATAGTTAAGCTTTTGTAAAAGCTTGTAAGAATGAAGTTGTTACATACAAATACCGAATCCCTAAATAGCAATCCCGTATTTGACAGCTAAGATAGCAGAGAGGTAGCAGAGTGACTCACCTCTCTGCTATTCGTTTTGACAGCTCCATAGACTGGCCCGAAGTTTACAAAGCTGTGTGATATATTTCAGGCACAGGAATATTACAATGTATCACTTCTGATCATCTGGGCAGGATCAGAAACCTTAAGGGCTTGCTCACAACAAGCGCGGAGCAGATGCGGACCAGAGCAGGTGCAGACCGGATCAAAACTACGTCCAATGTATTCCTATGGTATTTTGACCTCCAATTAACATCGCAGCGTGCGGATCCAGACCAGATGAAAAAAATGCGGCAAGCCCTATTTTACCTGCTCTGGATCTGGTCTGGAACGCATCAGAAACGCATCTAAAACGCAAAAACGCATCAAAAATGCATGCAAGTGCCTGAAAGTCCATGTTAAACTTTAAAAAATATATTTATTTTTTTTACCAAAACCGGCCCTAAACGCATCCAAAACGCATCCAAAACGCGTCTAAAACGCGGCACAACCCACTACACTGCGTGTGCAGAAACCTGACCGGATCTGGTCTGCATTTGGTGTGAACAAGGCCCAAGTGAGAACCGACTGACATGCTGTCAGGATCAGTCTCTAAGGTTATTATTAGCTGTTTCTAAGTTTGGAGCAGCCTAATAACCAAAAATGTAAAAAGTTAAATGTATCAAGCAGTCATAGTGACTGCTTGATATAAATTGACAAAAAAAATTCTGAAAAAAAATTATAAATATATTTTTTATACAATAATTATTATAAAAAGATTTCTAAAAAATAATCATCAAAACTTGTTAAAACAAAAAAGCGTTTTGTTTTTTCCTCATATATTTTTTAAAATCTTATTCGAAGTGAGGCGTTAGGGCTATATAATTATATCAAACGTGTACCTATCTGTCCTCTAAAAAAACAATATATAAAATATGTGGGTAAATTTAGTAAGAAAATATATTACTGCCATGGAAGAATCACACAGCAAAAATTTAAAAAGTGTGTCAGTCATTTACGAACAGAAACTGAAAACAAGCTCAGTCATGAAGGGGTTAAAACTTATTTTAACAAAGATCATGTTTTAGAGCAAGGGTGCATTGACAAAGCTCTGAGGGGAAAGGGTTCCAAAATTCTTCCTCTAAGAGAAAATGCTCTCTAAGCTGCTTATAAAATGACTGATTTCATGTCACAGTTGTTTAGAGATAGTAGATGCACTGACATGAGAGTTTTATTGCTGGGAAGAATTTTATCAAGCGATAGTCTCTCCATTCTAGGCAAATTAACACAAAGTTATCTTTTTTAGTATACAGGTTAGAACCTCTCTCAGGTTTAAATGGCTATCTGCTTTTTCATATCACAGTGATACCCATTCCCCTCCTTTCTTAACAAGGAGTCACAATGTGAGAATTAAGACGGTAAGGGGGATACAAGGGGATCAGACAAAAAGAAAATCTGAAGGCACTTCTAACCATTCCCCACTCTAACAGAATAATAGGATTTTGTCCTTAACGTAAAAGCCTTTTCTCAGAGTCCATTGAGGGACACACCGGAAGAATTCTGAGACATAGGGTTATGCTGCTGCCTTGAGGAGAAATGGAAACTACAAAAAAAGTAAAACCTGCCACTTTAAGATCATAACCCCTCCCACCACCCAGTTGTAGTAAGCAGTAAAAGGAAATGAGGGGAGGGAGCGGTGTCCCTCAATGGACTCCGAAAAAAAGGATTTTACGGTAACAACAAAATCCTATTTTCCCCATTGTTCATTTAAGTACACAGCGCTGAAGCATTCTGAGATGTAGGGATGTCCAAAAGCAGCCCAAAAAGAGAGGCGGGCACCACAACAACTAGAAGCGGCACAAAAAAAACGTAAACCCCGTCAAACAAATATTTAAACAGCTGCCTGAAGAAAGTTTTTGCCAAAACTAGCTTCAGAGGCGGCAGAAAGATCAACTTTATAAAACTTTGCAAAAGTGTGAACAGAAGCCCAATTATGAAATGCCCATGAAGCACTAATGGCCCTAGTAGAATGAACAGAAAAAGTAAAAGGGAGGTACCTTATCCCGCAACTGATAAGCTTGATTTACAGCCTGACAAATCCACTTAAAAATATAGTGGATCCAAAAAGCTGAAAAAACATTTCTAGGCTCTTCTGGTAGGACCAACAGACTACACACGACTAAAGGAAGCTGTGGCTGAAAGATAAATGCTGATAGCTCGCACAACATCCAATCAATGAAGAGAAATGTCCTAAGGATGAAGATAAATTTCCTAAGGATGAAGAGAAATCTCCTTCGGATGAACAGAAGCAGGAGAAAGGGAAGATAAAACAATATATTTTTGGACAATAAAGAAATATCTCAAACAGGCTTAAAGGGAGAATTTTTTGTAGAACAGATAAAACCAACTTTAAGTCTCACAAAGGAAGAGGAGACACAACAGGATGCACAATATGTGGTAATCCCTGAATAAAAGTACAAATCAAGGAATGAGAAGCAAGAGGACGTTGAAAAAGGACAGATAAAGCAGATACCTGCCCCTTAAATGGTACTAAGAGCTAAATGTTGCTCAACCCCTGATCAAAAGGAAAGGCAGAATATGCAATATAAACCAAGCCCGCGGGGGAAACCGAAAGGACTCGTACTAACAAAAATAAATCTTCCACGTACGGTGATACATTTTATGAGAAGATAATTTACGTGCCTTAAGCATTGTAGGAATAACAGAACCCGAAACTCCTCTGTCTCGCACCACGTGGGTTTCAACAGGTCAGGCCATTAACCTTTGTAGCGCAATTGTCGTTTTTGCGCGCTGGTGCACCGGACGCTTATTTACGTTTATATCTCCGTAAACGTGGGGGAGTTAAACATTTTGGGTTTTTTTTTTTTTACTTTTTTATATGTTGCCGATCGTCTATATGTGAAACACCCGGTAACGGGTGTTTGCATTGGTCGGGTCTTCTCTGCCCGTGCACGCCCGCTAGGGGGCGCTCGCGAGCAGAAAAAAAACCCCACCAATGCTGCAGTGACGTCCGTCCGTTTTTTTACAACGGGCGGACGGCAAGTGGTTAAAGCCTGCGACCGAGAAGCAGGGTAGCAGTATGGTCCCTGAGACAACAGATCTGGCCAAACTGGAAGAAACCAGGGATCTTTTGCCAACCGATAAACCAGAACTGCATACCACACCCCTGCAAGGTGAATTTAAGGGGGGCCAAGACTGGCAGGAACTTCTTTGTGTTCTATCCTGCAATACAGTCGAGGTAACAGTGTCAGTAGAGAAAGGCACATATTAAGTGTACCAGAAGTCCACCTGACAATCTCTCACATCAGGAATGGGCACAGAGGGCAGAGCTGGAATGAGTAGTTCCATTCTTGTAAGAATCTGGTCAGTTACTCTAAAAGAAGCAAGACTTCTGCTTAACTGACAGTTGATGTATGACACTGCTCTGGCTTTGTCTGACTGAATCCTGGTAACATAACTTTGCAGCTGTGAGGTCCACCATGGAAGGGATAACCAAATTGCTTGAAATGCCAGTATTTTGATAGGGAGACAAGTATTCCGGCTCCTTGCACCAAAAAGGGTGTCCAGGTGTGGACAGTGTCAGGCTGGTACCCATCCAGTGGCGTAACAATCGACATAGCGACCCAGGCGGCTGCTATTGGACCGGGCCAGGGCCGCCATGGCATGTGGGGGTGCTGGCTGTCACAGACACAGCTCAGCAACGGCCACGGCGCATTTCCCCTCATAGCCGCTGCGGAGCTGTGTCAGTGACAGCCAGGCGCTGCGGCAGATGAGGGCGGTGTTCGGAATGGAGGCGGGGCCTTAGAGCAGGTGGGGCCAGTGATGTAAGAGAAGGCGGAGTCCGTCGATAGCAGAGGAGGCTGGGACGGAACAGGAGTCAGGGGCCCGGCGACCACAGAGGCGCTGACAGGTAAGACAGACTCAGACCCTGCAGAGCCCACTATAGAGAGTCTATGGTGGGCTCTGCAGGGTCACTCTCCGCTGGGGGTCAGCAAGTGGCATGACTAGCAATCACGGGGCCCCATACAAAATTTTGCTATGGAGCCCTGTGATTTCTAGTTACGCCCCTGTACCCATCATAAGAATTTCCTATCCTAATGGAAGAAGAGATTTATCCAACTTCAGGGCTGGATGCTGAGCCTCAAAATCAGAGAAAACTTCTCAGTCAAGCATCTCAGTGGGTTCAGAGGCTGTGGCTTCTAGTCTCATGAAGACCGAATGTTGAGTTGTAATAAACTGCAGTGGAATTGGGCATACAGAACTCTCTCAAAAGAGGCTACCATCAGGCCCAGAACCCTCAAGCAAAAGGAGAGTTGGAGGGCTCATGGACTACAAAGTTTGAGTCTGGAAGAGGAGAGTTTGAATTTCTCTTGGGGAACAAAAAGCTCTGGCTTGAGATGTGAATCAGCATAGTAATTTCCAGCAGTTAGAAGGATCTAAAGCAGACTTCTGGGGGTTCAGGACCTAAATGAACCTCTGTAGAGTCTGACTTATTGGCCTAGGACTAATAATGCCTCCGACTATCATCTTAAAGTGGCAGGCTTTTTTGCCTAGTGTGCATTTCTCTTGAAAGCAGCAGCATAACCCTACATCTCAGAATTCTTCAGAGCTGTCTCTCTCAATGGACGAAGGAGAAAAAAAAAAGTTGGCTGGAAATGAGCTCTAACCTCCCTGGCGGTATGATTTTTTTTGCTTCCCTTTTTCGTTCTATTTGTTTTCTCTAACTTTTGAATCTCCCGCCGGTTCCGCCAGCCCCCCCCCTCCCGGGACGGTACTCGGAAGACGGCATCGGCCGGAGGACACAGCGCAGCTCGAGGGACAAGGTTAGAGACGCGCTGTGTATTCCCGAGTGTGGCTCTGGGTTACCGCTTATGGTACAGAAAATTAACCCTGAGCCACACTCGGGAATACCACCAAGGAGGTTAAATTGGACCTTTCACTAAAAATCACAACAGCATGCCGCTCTGCATGCTGATATGAAAACATCTCACAATCATTAGTTAAAAAACAAACATATTTTGCTTTTACTTACAATTACTGTGTTTTCACTTCCTGGTCCACTTAGGCATTAGTGATGTAATGTGCTTAAGTGTTGCATCTTGGGAAGATTACATCAGCAGAGCATTTCTGGGAAATCTCATCTGTAATTTCCAAGATTTCAGGAAAAGGCATTATCCTCCCCTGACATTATGTGCATAGTCACATGTCCTAGTCACAGGTGCCAGAGTTCCAGGAAATAAAGGGAGATATATGAATCTGCCCTTAGCAAAAATGGGCACTGTGAGAAGACTGGGGAGGAAAAAAAAAGGGGGTATGTAAAGACTAAAAAGCCGGCAATTATCTAGAAGTATGTGTTTGTAGATTGTCATTAGTAAACCTTTCTAAAGGGGTCTTAGTTGCCAAGGGTAAAGTTCCTTTTTAAATTGAAAATCAGACCATAACATTAAATGTGCAATTAAAAATGTAAAACGCAGTCAAAATAACTTAGAGGTAAGCATCACTATAACCCCAAAACAGTACTCGGTGAAAAAACATCATAGATTCCCTTTTACTGTTGCAAAAGGGAAATATTACTGTTAATGAATCTGCAGCATTAAACAAAAAAGTGTAATTACTTGTGCAACATTGCAATAGCTTCTCTTGTTTTAAGCTGATCGAGTCCAAAGGTTAATGCAAAACGTCTTGCAAGTTCTTTAATACCACTGAATGTTGGCGATGATCGGTCAAAGTTATAACCATGTTCCTGGATCATTTCATTGAACAGCTGGGCAGAAATATAAAGAAACACATTTCAGAATCTTGTCTGTTACATACTTTGACACACTAAAAACGTTAAACTTACAGTGCATGCAGTAAGATACAAGTGTAAAAAGTAAATTCCCTCTCAAATGAAATCATACCTGTATTGGCTGTAAACAGGTAATACCATGTTTTTACAGGCACCCCAGTTCACTTATATAACAGGCATGTACATATTAGAGCACTACAGCTTTACGGGCGATAATGTAAAGGTCGAGGACAAAAGCTCTAAGCACTCTACAACTAAAGGGCGAGTAAGGACTGTAGAAGGGTTCTTTGCTGTCAGCCAAGTCCATTTCCCTAATTTCTGACATCATTGCTATAGTAGGTTGCATAGCAGAAAAAAAAAAAAAAAGATTTGGAAAGAGCTTTCAAACGTTTATTAGTGGAATTCTTAAACACTAAAAGCATTCTCACCAGATGTGAGAGATTGAAGGACCCACAATGGGAATAGCCCACTTGGATGAAAATTCTTAAACATTTTGGTCTGCAAAGAGTTTGGGAGGAGTACATTTGTCAGGACTGTCCCAACCTTTGTACAGAACAGGCTGAAGTAAAAAGTGTATCGGGAAAGTTTCAGGAAATCTAGATTGGTAACCGTATTCAAGTAGAAGCTACAGATTGCCCGTTTTGTGAGTCAATATAGTATATTTTAGCCTGGGAACTATTTTAGCTGACTGAGGCTCCTCAGAAACGAAACATTATTCAGTTTTTAATTTCTAAGGCAAACCTCACAATCAAAAATAATGCTCTGTGCAAAGGCTTCACACAAAACGGCTATGAAAAAAAAAAAAATCTACTTACCTGTTGTAAACTAAGTATAAGTGTTTTTGCACACTGAATCTTATCGATCTGCCGTGTTTTACTCATGGTTTCCTTGATGATGTCCCCATAATCATTGTAATACTAAACAAGAGAAAACAATGACCATGTCAAAAGAGAAAAAAGTTAAAGAAAAAAAGTAACAAGGAAAAAAAACAAAAAGGTAATATCACCAGTATATTTACAATAAAGTTTTGTTCTTACAGCAAACGTGTCCTGTCCACTAAAGTTGATAAATGATCAGTGCTAAACAGCAGGAGGTATGCGCAAGGTGTCGTTAAATCTATGCATCTGTGTGGGGCCCTAGGTGCTAAGCCCAACGAGTTTCAAATTATCTCAAAGTTGCTAGTAACTTATAAAGTCCAGCACCTTGTCAGTTTATTGCCAAATACTAGCGCCTTTACAGTCTAATGAGGCCCGAGCACTAGAAAGTCCAATGACGGGGGTAGAGCTTGGTGCGAGGTGCAGACAGGGTTAACTCCAATTTGAGGAGAAGTTGAGGCCCTGTAAAAGAGCCAGATTTTAGGTGCCAGGGCAATGTCATGGGACAAAAGAACTGATCTGAAGACAGGATTTTTACAAAAGAAAAAACACTTTAGGGATACAAAGGGTTACTACTACTGTTAAGCAGTTAAGAGGCCTGGCATGCAAACACTTGCTCCTATCTTCACCTCTGGCTTCCACAGTCCATAATTAGGGCCTCTTTAGTGGGGACATCACTGCATCTGATAAACGTTTTACTACTTTACTGAAAACATTCAGGCTTCATTCAGCAAAGTGTTCGGCAATAGAAATTACAATGATCCTTATAGAACCCAGCCAGAAACTCCTTCATTTTCTAGATGAACAATAAAGGATGACTGCTGCAATTTATTTAATAGCTATGGGTAACACATGCTTTTCCTTTCAAACACTTATGGAGCCACAGCAAATGCGAAGTTTGTACAAAAATTTAATTGGTTAAGTAACAACTGCCAAAAGGCATCATGTACCTACCCTCATGTACTGTTTGAAGATGTCTGCAGCAGTGTTCATTTCAACTACATTATATACTATGAGCTTACAGTAAGCTGCAAGCAAATTTCTTCTTTTGTGCAATGCTTCAATTTTAGTGGCCTCGTCGTCCTGCTGGCCATCTTAAAAACAGAAAAATAACCCATTAAAATGCCTCACTAAGATAGCTGGAGAACAGTGGCAAATGAGTGTATAGTATGGATGAATGAAGTCTAGGAAATGGTTTCCATTTAACAAATTCAAATAAAAAAAATTGTGTACCAAAGTCCAAAATTAGAAAATAAAAAGGTTAAACATTTAAATACCTGTAATGAATAAATACTAAAACTGAAGGCAAAACCTGATCAGACAATTTGTATATCCTGCTTAAATCAACACAGCTGGTTGTTTGGTGTGAAAACTCTTCTTATAAAAGCTTTCAATGGAAACAATAATAAAAAAAAATGGTGGCAACAGGTAATAAATGATCAAATGGATAAGTAGTGATATCTCCGTTTTGGGCTATAATGACAAATAGGTACAACTGTGTTTATACTGTTAAGACAAGACATGGCACAAAAAACAACAACCCCCCCCCACAAAAAAACAAAACAAAAACACTTAGAGGTCTATACAAGTTTTTAAACATTCTATTTGGATTCAACATGAAAGATTACATCGGCTGTATCAGACACTAGGCAGACAATAGCAAATCTGAATCAGCCAAACAGTTAAGGTACAATAGACAGTAGCAAAACAAAAGTATACCTTTGCATAAAAATTTTTTTTACCATACCTGCACAGAAACCAATAATTTACACATATTGAATCTTCCTGTGTAGACTATTGCACTATATTAGCTTATAGATATAACAATCTATAGAAAATAGCTTATATAGAAATCCTATTATTAGGTTTTTACGAATTATCTAATTGGATGTTGTGGCCCTCTAAAAGCTATATAACAAGCATAGTAGAAATTTGGTGAAAGAAAGTTGGTGCAAAAATAATTTTTGTACTCACTGTAATATTCTTGAGGTGCACAAGAAGTCTAACCTTAAGGTTATACTGTTGCCTTCAGGTTATACTGCCATCTACAAGTGGACTAGATACTGGTAAAAAAAAAACACCAAAAAACCTCAGAATAACCACTCCCACTACCATCATGCTTCAGTATTGTAGCAAAGCAGTACCAAAAGTATGATCGTAAGCATCATAAGGGTGGGGTTAGTGTATCTTAATAGATACCCAGAGAAAAAGAGGAAACAGGATTTTTGTACCCACCTTAAAAGCCTTCTCTTGGAGTCCACAGCTGGACAATAAGCAACCTAGGGTTATACTGTTGCCTACAGGATAAAATTGACACTAGGCTCATAGAAGGGGGGAAAAAAAGGCCAACCCCATTTGAGACTATAACCCCTCCAATCTGCTCAGTTGTAGCAAGCAGTCCAAACAGAGGACAATAGCTTATAAAAGGGAGTGGAGCGGTGTCCCTCAATAGACTAAGAAAAGGATTTTACAGAGAGTACAAAAATCCTATTTACTCTATTGTTTAATGAGGGACACACCTTCCAAAAACCTAGCAACACAAACACAGGTGAACCTGCCCAACAAGAAAAAAAAAACAGAATAAAAGACCAAGGGCACAAAATAGCAGCTTGTAACCCAAACTGACATTTGCAGAGGCAGACATATCAACCTTGTAAAACCTAAGAGAACGTATGTACAGAAGACCAGGTCGCACCCTTACAGATTGGATTTACAGAAAAAGAATGCACATGGCAGACCTTTGACGGTACTAAGGTGCCAAATGTTGTTCTACCCCTGATTACAGCATACCAAAAAGGCATGTGGGCAGCCACCAAAACATCCTCTGCTTTCACTGGAGAATTCCTGCACCTGGTGACAGACCGGTTAAGTCCGTATGAACCTGGGAGGTCAGAAGGTCCACATTCAGCGTCTATCACTACCGCGGGTCCAGGTGCTGGTGGCTGAGAAAACTTGCCTACCAATTGTCATCAACTGGGATGTACACAACTTGAATCTAAAATTCGGCCTAGGAAAAGATCTGATCCAACACTTGACAAGGCGGGACTTCTGGTTCCTCCCTGGCAACTCATATACACCATTATCATGGTGTTGTCTGAATGAATCCATATCGAATTACCTTACAATCAGAATCTGCAGATGTAGCCAAAATCGCCTGAAGTCCAAGGATGTTGAACAATAGACAAAACTCCTCTGACATCCAAGTTCCCTGCACAGTTAGGTTTCCAGACTTCCTCCCCAGCCTGACAGGCTGGCATCTGTTGTGAGGGACCCCCAAAATAGGGGAAAAAAAAGACTTATGACTTGAGAGTAGATTTCCTGAGCAAACCAAGCTGAGGACAACCAGGCTTTCAGTGTCTTTCCACAGACCAGATGGACTTGTCCCATGACAAAATGCTGAAGAGATCTGGTGTGAAACTAGGGAAGTGGAGCTGGCTCCAAAGAGGCTGCCATCTGACCTTGGACCCTCACGGAAAAGTGGAGAGTAAGATGACTCCTGGAATGGAGAGTGCCAATATTAGACTAGAGTGTCTGAAGTTTCTTCTGTGAAACACTCTGGCCTGAGCTGTATCCAAGACTAGACCAAAGATACTCCAAATGATGAGTTGGCTCCAAGGCTAATATATAATGTTGTTAAGGCGTTAGTTTTAAGAGAGCAGTTTCTGGGGAATGTTGCAAGTAAGAGCCATACTGTAATGGGTTAAGACGGTTATCTGTGAGGTAGCAGTTCAGACAGTTGTAGACTAGGCAAACAAAGACTTTTGGAGAGAACTGTGAGCAAAAAGATGGGTCTGAAGTTGTTCAGACTGTTGGGGTCCAGCAAGGGCTTTTCTTTTTTTAATTGTAGTGGTATGGCCGTTGGAAAAGCCACACTGTTACTTTATTAGAAAAGTGCCTAAGAAAGTAAAAACTAGAAGCAAAACAATAGGTCTATTAATATGTAAGATTTGTAGCTTTTATGTCATGTGCGATATATGGTAAATTCACCTGAACTGCTGTTATCATCATCTTGGTCAATGAAGACATGATCCAAAATAAAGCTGAGCAGCTCTGACTGCAGCGAAGAATCGGGGGAATAGACTAAAGGTTCCATTGCTTCCCGACCTCCAATCACAATCTGATGGCTGAAGATCATTAGTACGTCAGAGAGAATAGTGAATGCCTGCAAAACAATGTACAACTAAGATTACTTACAAAAAGAAAACAACTTAAGTTTTAGGTCCAGCTTTCCATGTCAACACATTCATGTATTACATGTGCTAAAAGACCCAATAAAGATACAGGACATGGTGATTTTCCATTGTGTATGTATGTTGTTTTTCATATTTTAGGGCACTGTAAATACTGATGTAAGAATACTACTTCTCCTAAAGCAAATGCAATATTTTTAGACACTTTAAAAGCCCGTCTTTGGGATGAAAGTACTCAAAATTTCATGAGAAGACACTGCAACACAGCGCTGGCAGCATCTTCTCCGTGAGATTTGGAGTTCACTATGTTCCCCAAATCACACCTAGAAAATGGCAGCAAGGCACGAGCAGAAGCCATAGGAAAGGTAAAGATTGAAAGATTCTTGCTGCTTTTCTGGAAAGGGAAGGAAGGACAGCAAACTAAAAAAAGTGGACTTTATGGACAATAAAGTAAAACACCTGCATTAGAATGTCAGACAGCAGCAGCCATTCTTTGATTTCCGGGCGTTTTGTCATTTTTGTCCCTGGCAGAGAAGCTGACCAGGAAATAGTAAAGCACCGAAAGACAGAATCCTTTTCAAGTAGACCTGCACATGGTAAAGGACAGCACCCTTCAACCACACGAAGTTGCTTACACTCTCCTTTCCTGCATTAACTTGTTCATGAGGGGCAGCAAAGTAGCACACCCTATACTTTAAGATATTGAGCAAAGGCACGGGTGCAGTTTCTAAACATAGTTTAACAAATATACAGCAACAACCTTTGAAAAGAAGTCACCTAAAGGGTTGCCAATAAGGCTTGCTTCACAGTTATGCATGTTAACAACACGGCACTTTGCGCTGTTTCTTTAGAATGGAACTCCAAGCAAAAACTACAGTAAGTGGAAGTATGACACACATGCAATGCAGTGTTGAAGGGACATTCTTTATCTTCTGCCATGTGTTGGCAGCCTATTCTAAATTAACAGACAGCCTTATCATAACACACTTCAATATGCATGTGATAATTAATGCGCAATAATGGAAAAGTAAGAGTGTAAAGCTGCCCATAGAGGCTCTTCAAGGATCAGATTACATGTACACACAGCCCACCTTCCCTTTTACTGTACTACAACAAAATGCAAAGTACCACTCTGCTTTCATAGCAAAAAACAAACCAACAACACAAAATACTTCATTCAATTCATTTACTGACCTGTTCTTTAACAGCAGTGTGCACATTGGTAAGATAATGCTGACATATCTGACAAAATACTCTCATTTGCCTCTTCAACTTGATCAACTCTTCCTACAAAGAAAAACATCATTAGATAAAAGTTACAAGTCATCTTGGCACAAACACTATACCAATGAGGGAATGGACCAAACATACCTTAGTTGAACCTGACTCTGATATCTTTGCCAGTTGCCAGAGAATGACATAGTGAGTACACTGTAAAGCATGAATGACAATCTGAAAAGAAATAACATGAACAGAAAAGATTCATTAGGAATTCTGCTGTCACCAGGATGTTAATTTACACCGACACAATTACAAACATACCTGCTCCGGCATATCTCCATTTTCAATACCAGTTTTCAATAGCTTGTAATTGCTGCTGAATAAATCCCACCTAGAGAGGTCGTGTGCACTGAAAGAAGAAAAATCATCATCAAAGTCATGCTATACTATGTATTTTTCCCTAAACACATCAAATGCTGCTTTTGCGATCCAAAAATTATCAATAGTAACAAAGCATAACTAAACTCTAAGAGAATGTCTCAAAATGATCTGCCCCTCTTCTATAGACCATGCAGGGAACAGGAAACACTTGATTTAACCTCTGCTGTTGTCCTAACTAACCTGGATGATATTTGGACAGAGTCTGGAAAAGAAAAAAACCCTGTCAGGTTTATTGCGGTCTTTGTCCCTTGCAGGGGAGATATACACCTCTCTATGTGTCCTGGTGAGACTTTGGTACAGAAAGTATTGGGTGATCCAAAATTTTTGTATTCATGTGAACAGGCACTAAGAGAAAATCTTCAAATAGGAAACCTGATCAAGTAACAACTGTCTATGACAGCATTTACCCCAGCTTTGGACAGGTTTCCTTTTTCTTTCAGTTATGTTTCTGGGACATAAAGTAAATAGAAATTTCCCCCGACAGGACATGAGTGCTTAAGGTAAAAAAACATAAACAAAAAAATAAACCTCGAAACATTGCCTTCTCTTTTCAGAACTAAAACAAAAAAGCTTCACTGTGCTGCCACAGCCAATGTTATCTTTTATTATTTCTTCTGTTTCAGTTACACTGCATATGTATTTCATTGTGTTATGCTGTATTTCTAGCACCTAGTGGTAGATTAGCATTATTACAGCCTAATCTGTGTATACTTTGGTATTATCCACGTCACCCCTGCTGTTTTCTGTACTTTGGTACAGTCTTCTGGTAGATTCTCCCAGCCTCTCCTTCCCACTTCCTTTCTGATTTCACCCCTCACTGAGGTAAGAGGGTCTCTCTGTCCACTCTCTTAAAGGCAAAGATAGGAATGTCTTTTCCACCTCTAAGAATGACAAGGAATCACATCCTCTGTATTGTGAAGGGTAAATAAACTACATTGGATTCTACTCTGAGTCTTCTTAGCGAGTTAGACACGATCTGTGGATATCACCAAGTCAATAGGTTGTCATACTATCTGTACAGATGATTATGTGAAAAATACATTGAGAGTTATTCACAGAGGGCTGAAGAGTTTGGGGAAGGCAGGAGAAGGGAACAATCTAGCACAACATAGCCGAGCTGGAAAGTGAGCTGAATTGGAGAATTTTTCCAAATCAGCTATGTTATCCTAGATTGTTCACGTCTCCTGCCTTCTCCACACTCTTCACCATTTTGTGAATAACCCTGTAAGTGCTGGTTTAAACAGAACATTCACATTTGCTACCTTTTGCTGTGTAAGAAAAATAGTAATGCTGGTTACTACATATTATTGGGTGGGAGGAAGTGATGAATTGCTACCCATTTCTGAGAATTGCATTGCATCTAACCTATAAACTTTTTCAAATGTGTAGTTCACTATGTAGCACATACAGAAATTTTGAGTATAAAGTGCATCCTGTTTTATGTGTCTTGCTGAATCAAGATTGTAAAGGTCAAGAACCACAATCCTGACCTACCATCAGTAAAGCAGAAATGTTTTAGTTTCAATTTCTTGTAGTAAATTACTAGGTCAGGAGTCAGGAAAAACATCTAAGTCAAAATGGTTTGTGAACGTAAAAGGAATCCAATATAAGCATATTTAAGGAAAACAACTTACTTGTGGAAAGCAGTTATTCGCTTTAGTGTGGAGAGCACTTGGTATGCATCATCCTCATCAGGCTCCTCTTCCTAGAAAGGATAAATGTAACACTATCAACACAAATCTCAAGTTCTAAAGAGAATTCAGATAAAATATACTCTATTCAATAAAGATCTTTTACAAGATTAAAAAAACTGATATTCTCATTGCCCTACTAAATAAGCATGATGCTTACATTCTGAACACAAATCATCTTACTACGTATATTCCTGGAGGTTCCATGACTTGCTACTATTTAAAGAGTGCCATTCCTAACAGTATAAATCACCACACCATTTTTAGAACAGAAAAACCTTTACCCAGATTACGTGCTCCCGGCAGGCCTTGTATACACAGCGGCTGGCCGGGAGGTAGTTAAACTATTTCCGTATTCCCAACACAAAGTCTTTGGGTTTCAGTTGGTTTCTAAGAGCCTAGAAACATTTGACAATTGTTTATATTAGAGGGCTGCCCAAATTCTGCTGCAATAGAAAGTAAAGCTACAACAGTACATAAGGACTTTTATTAAATTGCTTTTACTGCTTGTGCAAAATATGTCTACATTTTACACTGCATAGTTTGGACACAGGTTCACTTTAAGGATATATAAGCATTTAATTCAAAACCTCAAATGGAAAGCTACCACCTTTGAAATAAATCCCACTAACCTCTTGTAGGAAGTCCTCAAGAAGGCGGTTGAATTTATCTGCCTGTTCATCGATCAACTGGCTCTTCGCAATGTCCACTCGGTTAAATATTGTGAACTCTTCATTGCAAAGTGCATGGTAGGTTTTAGAACATGCTTCCAAAACATCGGTGTCTGTATGCTTTTCTACAATGTTCCTGATCTGGCGTAATAATGCCTCTAAATGCTTTAAAAAGAAAATAAAAACAAGGACACAGTTATGAAAAAAATCAACTCTTTTTTTTTGTGTGTGTGATTGGGCTATGAGTAATTTATTTAGGGGGGGGGGTTAAAATACAATATCCAGTATATAGGCATTAAATAGGTTGAAGAAAAGTTTAGGATTAGGTTAGACATCGACTGACACTGTTACTGAAAAATAGATTGTATATTTATGTGGCTCAAAAAAGAGGGGACATGTAATGCCTGTATTGTATACATGGAGTTGTATTTTTTTGTGTGTGTTTAATAAAACTTTGAATATTAAAAAAATCGTCCTCAGGTTGCAGACATGTTTTATCTACAGCAGAAAACAGGAATCACCAGCACTCAGTAGAAAAAAATATAAATAGTGACGTCCATTTATTCGGACGAATCGTCATACATGTCGCAATAGCTGATGTTTCGAGGGGCCAAGCAGGGTCCCTTCATCAGGGAAACTATGTAACATCAACGTTTTCCTGTTTTCTGCTGTTTGATGTGCACGGCGCTATCAGTGAGTATTACTGTGAGCACCATCATTGTGATTTGGGCCAGAGACGATGCAAGGAGTGTAGGGGGACCTACTGTTCTTCAATTGTGTTTTATGTACACACATTCACGGTACAAACAACGTAAACAGTTGTACAGAAAGCATGCATATAATGCCTTTTCTTATCATAGTTACCTTTTCCAAACGTCCCGTTGTATATATTTCCAAATCAAAATACTGCGGCAGCTGCAGAAGATTTGTCAGTTTTTCTGCATCTACTGAATACTATTAAAAGAAAACACAATTGCAAATGAGTGGGTTTTTTTCATATTTGTAACCTAACTTTATTAGAATCAGGAGATGAAGGAAAACATTTACTCTGACAGAGATCAAAGCAATAATGCAAGTAAAACTAAGCAAAATGGATACAACCTAAGCACACTTTAAATTGCAAAAAGGCCAACGGGGAAAAATGACAGGGTACACAAGTTATGCTTTCCTCTATTTTCAGGATCTATGCTGTGTCTGTAGACTATGCGCTAGCTCCTAATACATTGTGTGAAAAGCTCCCACAGTTAGGAGACACATAGCAAAATAAAGGTCCCATACACTTTTAGCAAGTGATGGATTTAGAACTCAGAGTTCAGATTACTTTGTTCATTTACAGTATTTGACTCTCTTAACCCCTTAGTGACAGCTTCAGAATTTTTTTTTAGTTCCTGGGGACCAGAGCAATCTTCCCATTTTTGCTATGTGTTTGTTTAACCATAATGTCTATCTTCTTCATTCATTGCACCTACACATATTATATACTGTTTGTTAAAGGACCACATGTGCTTTCATTTTTTTTGGCAATAATAATGTGCACATAATTAGTGTAGCTAACAGAAAGTAATTCATAATAAATTCTTGTATTTGTCCTGATTTATAGGATATATTTATAGGATATATCATACACAATTTTGTGTGGAACAATTTTAGAATGTGGTTGTATCTTTAATAGCCTCCTCGGCACTATATTGTCTAATAATTTTTTATATTAAACATATTGTTTTTAAACCTAAACTTTGTATTTTTTTACTTTTTCCTTTCCCTAAACACTTTAAAAGAAAACAGTTTAAACTAGGGGGGGACAAAGGGGTTGTCTTTCTATATTACATGGGCTTTTGATACTAAAAATTCTGAGGAGATGATGTATTCTCCTCAGATACTTTGTATCACTTTTGTAATACACTGAGCCGACTAAGGGCTAGTTCACACCAAGCGCAGATCCAGAGCAGAACAGGTGCAGACCGGATCAAAACTGCGTCCAATGTATTCCTATGGTATTTTGAGCTCCAGTTCAAATCGCAGCGTGCAGATCCAGAGCAGATAAAAAAAACTGCAGCAGGCCCTATTTTACCTGCTCTGGATCTGCAAACGCATCAAAAACGCATTCAAATGCCTGGAACGCACACTGAAAGCCCATGTTAAACTTTTAAAAAAAGACTAGCGTGTGTGTGTGCAGAAACTTGACCGGATCTGCTCTGCATTTGGTGTGAACAAGGCCTTACAGCTCCACAACACAGTGAGCTGCAAACAGACTCAGTGGCTGTCACAGCACTGTGATCACTATGATTACTTATCGCTGTAATCATTGTGCTGGGACCCCTAATTTGCTGTTGAGGGTCTGCCTCTGACCCTGAAACAGAATAAACTCAATGAGCGCTTATCCCTTAATGGACCAGTGCTCATTCTACCGCATGATGGTATTATTCCGCCAAGGGTCTATTATTCCTGTCACCGGTCGGAAATGGGTTAAAAGTGGAGTTGAGGGGATGATGGGTCACCTTTTACTAGCAACAGTAGGCAGAGATGGGTGTTCAGGAAAGTAAATATTGCCAATCCCATCCACTAAAAGTGATCAGAAGAATTAAGAAGAGGCTGAGCCCACTGTCGACTGAAAAAACTGTTATGGGTAAAAATTTAAGACAGCACAGATTGTAGAAATCCAGAAACGTTAGTGAATAGTACTACTCACTAGAAGCAAAGCAGAAAAGGATACAAATGAAACAAAGCATTACTGGTATCAGAACATAGTACACATAATATCGAAACTTCAATTACTGCTTAAAACGTGATCACTACTAAGACAGATGCACAAATGTTTATACATGTTGAGAAACACATGACTGTAGTACACACTTTTGCCAAAAGCTGAGGGAGGGATACTGCAAACAGCTCTGTAATTCGTGTTTTGTCATCTAACTGGCTTTTCTTTTCTTTTGCAGTCAACACCTAAAGAAAAAAAAAACATTTTATGTGAAAAAGCTTTTCTGGGCCAGATAGTTTTCTACTGTATATTGAAGTTTACATAATTGGATTAATTTCACTCCAAGATTTCATGTTATCATTTTTAAGAAACAAAAATACAGTAAAGTAAGCATAGTCACCCTTCTCTAAGGGATGGTAAGCTGCAATATATTACATTTTTGTTCTTGGGTTTAGATACTTTTAAAACTACAACAAATAAAAACAATTTTTTTTACCCTTTTTCCGCTTCCTCTACCAACAGGAGGATGGCATTCAGCAGCTTGTCGAATCGTACAGAGCATTATTTCGATTAGTGCAGTCTCCTGCCGATCTGTGAGTGCTACAAAAACAGAGGAAAAGCAGTTTACATAATGAAACCCAATATTGTAGTAGCAGATATACTATATCAAACAAAAAGGTGAGGTGCATGTCTATTTGATCCAGGTACTGGAAAAAGACAGGCTCCACACTGTCAAACACACAACTTATCCAAGAAGTTACCGCACATGGATTCTTTATTATCAATGTACTCATTCTTATCGCTGCACTATTATATTATTCTGTGTACCAGAGTCAACAAGTTTAAAAGAGAACTATGGGGTAAGTGGTTTTCCCCATAGTTCTCTTTAGGGCTCAGTCACACTAGATGCAGTGCATTCCGGCCCGATTTTGGCCGGAACGCACTGCCTTGCATTGCGGCTGGCTCACTTTTTAGTGGGGTAGGAGTGGGTGTGGCGGGCCATTCAAGTGAAGGGCACCGTAGCCGCAATGCGATCCGCCGCACGGGATCGCAAGGCACATTGTGCCTGCGGTCCGAACCTGTGCGAAGCGATTAAAATGCTACAAGCACTATTTTGATTGCATCGCAGGCTGATAGTCACGGCTCTCTGCAGGGAGATGATAGAGAAGTGAGCGAGCGACGGTATGTTTTTTGCTCCATTGACGAACTATTGAGCCAATGTGTGACAGTTTCATTGTCACACCTCGGCTCCAACTATGAGGATGAGTGATTTTCACTCACCTCATAGTTCTCTTTTAACATCGTTGCGACTACTTTTTGTTTTTCAAGAAGAAAAGAAATTTAGTATTAAATCATATAACTGTAAACTTTACATAAGCTTCAGTAAAATGTTGTGACTAGGACACTAGCAAAAAAGAGTAAAGTCTGCAGTAAAGTATTTTATTTTTGTTTGGCAGTGTCCAATCCCACTGTAGACAGCAGTATAAGCCAAAAGGTGAAGGACATTCTATGCCCTTCAATGGATAGAAAAAAGATATGGCACAGTAGTGATCACTGTAAGGCCTTGTTCACACCAAATGCAGACCAGATCCGGTCAGGTTTCTGTACAGGCAGTGCAGTGGGTTGTGCCGCGTTTTTGGTAACAAAATAAAAAAAAAAAATGTTTAAGTTTAACATGGGCTTTCAGGCACTTGCATGCGTTTTTGATGCGTTCCAGAGCAGGTAAAATAGGGCTTGCCGCAGTTTTTTCACCTGCTCTGGATCTGGTCTGGATCCGCACGCTGCGATGTGAACTGGAGGTCAAAATACCATAGGAATACATTGGACGCAGTTTTGATCCAGTCTGCACCTGCTCTGGATCTGTTCCGCGCTTGGTGTGAACAAGGCCTAAAAGTGAACTTTGCAGCTGTGGTAGATAAGTTTCCGTCAGTTTACCTCAGATGGCCAAGCCAATATTTCAATTTTTCACAAACACAGGATAACATTTTCCAGTTTTAAAGTGTAATTCCACTTTTGCTGACAACTTGGGATAACACCTATTTAATGTTTGTTCCCATTCAGATAGCATAGCATATTTTTTTTTTTTATTAGGGATGATCCGATACCAGTATCGGTGGCGATTCAGGGCATTTTCACGAGTACTCGTGAAAATGGCCGATACTAATTGCTGTTGCTTTAAATTTTTAAACCAATTCAACTTTCGTAAGGTCCTGCGCTAGCTGGGGACCTCACGGCGGCTTTATACAGCGCCGGTCGGGCCGTACATCTCCCCATCTTTTCCACTACTTGCACAGCCATGGTGAGATGCAGCACAGCACTGGGGAGTTCGGCACCACCCTGGTGAGACGCAGCACAGCACTGGGGAGTCCGGCACCACCCTGGTGAGCAACAGAGAGTATGTAGCTTCATACACACTCTCATACCTCTGGAGCTGGTGGTATTGTGCATTGCTATATAATGTATTGTTGGGATTTATAGTTCCTCCACAGCTTGAAGTCAGTGGCAGAACTACCCGGGGCGCAGTTGCATCCAGGCCCTGGCACTCCACCACTGTCCTAAAAATCATGAGTCTGTATTGTTTTAGAAAAGCTGTCACATGACACTAAAGAAGAAAAAAAAGGTATCAGTAATTTGTATCGACGAGTACTTGAAGAAAAAGTATCGGTAGTCCTACTTGGTCTTGAAAAAATGGTATACATCCCTAATTTTTATCCTACCTAACCTCTCCCTATGTATTGTTAAGGAGGGGGTTGTGCAAAGTTATGTTTATTCTAATTAACCCTGCCTGAAAAAGCTCAGTCTGACCCTCTAGTTTCCCTTTCAAACTGCCCAGAGTAGCTTGGAATCTGTACATAGGCCTTCACCAAAGAAACAGATAAAAAAGAAATATATAGTTAAACATTTTTAGCTACACTGTGTGAATAGGAACACAAACATATAGTGGAGTTCTCAAATTTGACTGCAAAAGTGGAACTACACTTTAAAGGTTCACTAAACCACACTCTGAATCACAATCAGAGCAATACTGTTGGGATTTTTCTCAAGCTGCAGCACAGCTTTGAGCTGTCAACAGATAGGGGGCAGTAGCTAGCTATATGCTGACTTTGGGTCATGTGCGTACATTAGTAAATACACTCCTGTAGCATAAAAGAGAAGTAAAAGCTTTACTTCTTTTAAAGGAAATCTCAGTGTGTGCTTCAACTACTCAGGTAGTTGAAGCAGGTTAGTTAAAAGATAGATCGATACACAGACCCTCACTATACACTTAAAGCACACGAGGGTTCATGAAGAGACTGGATAATCTTCAGATCATGTTAGTTTAGAGGGTAAACTTCATCCCCCCCTACTAATGCATGTATTACCATATTATAAGCAAATCCTAGCTGCACAGTCTTTGCTTTTGTAGAGTACACCACAGACCTCTGAATGCTTGCAAAACGTCTACACCAGTTTTAATTATGCGCATTCATTGCTAAAAAAAGAGGGATTTAACCCCACAAGGACCCTTTCGCTGCCAATGCCTTTTATCATTTTTTGCACACATGATATAATCCACATTTTAGGCCTGAAAATTACTTAAAACCCCAAAACAGTATATATTTTTTGAAAGCCAACACCCTGTAGATTAAACTGTTTTTTTATGTCGCACGATATTGGCGCTACTCTTTATCAAACCCCACAAATTGTGAAAAATGCATTTAAGTTCATTTTACTGCCCCAAAACACAATATAACACCCTTGTTTTGGAAAAATTTAAATGATGAGGTTACAGTGAGTAAATAGATACTCAATATGTCCAGGTTAAAAACTGCGTGTGTCCATGAAACAGCAACAAAATTCAGTACCTCAAAAAGTCCATAGATGACGCTTTAAAAGCTCCAACAGGTCATCAGTTGTAAACAGCCCCGATGCTGGCAACGTACACTGTACGTCGTCAGTCACGAAGGGGTTAAAATATATTCCCAACTTGGGCCTATTAAAACATATAGCACATGTAGCAGATAACGTAAAGTGGTCAATAATCACATGTCTGATAAAAAGCATCTTTAATAATTAGAGCTTGCTGCAGTGGACTGCATACATTTTAAATTATGTTTCATCACAAATTAAATAATGTGTAGAGACCGTATGTATAGCGGTAACACCACACTATATACCCATTCTAAATTGCACCACAATTACTCACTGTGCAAATGTTATAAAATCCTCCCGTAGCTATGCTATACAGATAGACGTTCATTAGAATGTAGTCAATTCACAATATATACATGATTTTCCCATTATCAATACATCATATTGCAGGGTTTGTGCCCAATCATGGCGCCTTTGTCATTCTAAATCCACATGCTCTCAAAAGAGGACACTCAGGACTCTAGTCTCCAACATTTCACCTGGAAATTACAACGTTTATCTTGGTAGAGTACTGGACTTGTTTTTAAATGGACAAACTCTTGGGCAGTAGTCATGCTGATCCTGGCAAGTTACTGACCTGGAACAAGCACACCACCCAGTGACATTCACAGTCTCTGAACTACAGTCAACATACGCGTCTTAGGTCATGGACTGACAGGAACATTTATGTATCTATCCTTACAGGTTCCCTTCAGTTTTAATCATTTTCATTACACAGAAACATAAAAGTGATAAAGGTTGTTTTTGTTTGAAGATAACACGTACATAAACAACATGTACATAAAATCATGCAATAAGGTGACAAATGCTTCTAAAAACAAGCCGCACTTCCGTGCATCACCGTAGATAAAACCATTATTTATCGCTTATATACGGGCCCTCTTTATTGACCGATTACCTTTTTCTACACATTATAATTATATTGGAGCATTCCCTGTTAGCCCGATAGGGCTTATATGGTTGCACACCTTGATTTTGATCCTGTAAATTCTGTTTGAACATACAACCCTATTGGATTTGTATTCTCAAGTTGTGCTACTATGTTGTATTTACACTTTACTGTTTAAAAATTAATTAAACTCAAACATTGATTTAACAAAAGCAAAAAAAAAACAACAGTTATTTATTGAAGTAAAAAGTACATGCTGTGGAACAACTTCCCATGTGAACAACCTCTCATGCATTTCACCAATCTGGCTTAATGATTAAGTCAGAATGGTAAAACACGTGAGTTTGTACACATGGGAAGTTGTTCCACAGCATGTACTTGTTACTTCAATAAATAACGGTTTAATCTATGGTGATCCACGGAGGTGCGGCTTGTTTTTGAGAAGAATTGTGATGCACAGCGGAGGTGAGCCGGCTTTGCCTGCACCTGTGGAGTGATTCACAGTTGGATGGGGTATGAGAATTGGAGCAGTGGACTGTCTGCACTGTCTTGTAGGGTGAGAAATAAGCGTAAAAAATGAAACTCACTGTAAAACCAGCGTTAAGAGCTTTATTGCCTGCACTGCTACATCGTACTCCTTATCAAGAGTCATTGATACAATTCTATCCTGCAAAAAAAAGAAAGAAAAGGAATCCATCATCAGATACACAGACTTAGAGAAAAAATAATGCAAACGAGTTAAAGTAAAATAAAATACCTTGAAACGACTAGTGAAGAGTTCTAGTTTAGCATTAAGCTCTCTGTTGTAATAAAGGCCTTGCAGTGCTGTAAGACATTTCAGCCGAACTTCTCCTTGCTACATACAAATAGACAAAACCATAATCTCTATTAGTAACAATATGTAAAAGGAAAAAAGCAACGGGGGTGGTTTAAGGAGTTGTATCCTAGATGTTCAGAGCTGAAGCCTTCCTTCAGGTCCCACGCTGAGAGCTTTCGAGCTGGTCAATAGCAGCTGCAGTCTTCCTCCCAGCCTATGAAGGCTGAGGTGGGCGGAGTGAAGGGAAGACGGCCAAACTGATTCTTCTACTCTTCAGCCGCTGCAGCTACAGAGCGGCCGAGGAGGAGAAGAATCAGTTCGGCCGTTTACCCTTCACACCGGCCAGAGAAGGGAGAGCAGAAGAGAGCGATCGCCCCCCTGGTCCTGCCAGTGGTGCCCCCCCCGGCCAATGAATTTCCACTGTCCCCCACGCAATTTTCACTCGCCAATTGCAAGGAGGCGAGTGGAAATTGTGAGCCCTGCCATAGCATATATAAGCTCAAGGAATCTAGCAACACTGCATGATGGTTAACAAAAGGAATACACCCCCCATCCTGATCACTCAACAATGAAATGTAGCTACTTACCTTATCATGCATTGTCCACCCAACATATTTTAAGTAACTGTCATTCAAGAAAGCGTCGCTATACATTTTCATCCAAACACCAATCTCCTCTATGCAGATAGCCCTAATTTCAGCTATAGCATCTCTATATATATATAAAAAATAAAAAAAAAAAAATACAATCCATTAGGAAATTGCAGAACCAAAACAATACAGCAGCATTTTATGTTGTGGTTACTTAACATACCGATATCTATGGACAAACACTCCCTTGAAAATTGCATTCATCATGTTTTCTATCTCGTCCTGGTTTTCTTGCAACTATGAGGGGAAACACACACAAAAAAAGGTTTTTAATAGCATTAACTAGCACAAGCTCCTGTTACTTTTTCAACTTTATGTGAGCAAGTTTACAATGATTTTGTTTCCAGTAAGTGGTCAGGCACTGCTGTGCTGCGGGAATTATTTATTTATTTTGAAGTATGTGTATAAACATCCTATGAAGTGTTACTGCTGTGGTTTGCTAGCCCAGCAACTTAACCAGGTGAGCCTTTCAACGTAAGAGTCTTTTCATGTGTTTAATTACTGCACTTAGAAGCGGCTTTATCCTTTCAGACAGCATTCTGAAGCTCGTTAATCAAAGCTAACATAGTAGAAATTGATTAATTACCATATCCTTAACATACCTTAACAAAGCCATATAAGCGTGTTAGCAATGATATACAGCACTAGGGGTGATTCAGTAAAGCATCTGCGATGCTTTTATGGCATTGTGGCCATTTTCTAAAGTCCTGTGATAAATTAATGAAAGGTATGCTAGTTTTCTTGCCATTCCGGATGCAACACTAGATGCAGGGAGGTTGTGAGTAAAGTAGAGGTGACCAGGAGGGATGATGCACTGTGAGCAGAGCATGAAGTGGCCAAGGAGGCAATGTGGGCAGGAAGAGAGGTAGAACCCAGGGATAGGATGTGCAGTGAATGGTGGTTAGGCTGTCAGGAGGAACCTGCGCTGAGCAATTGGAGTTATACACCTGGCGGCCCAACGAAGTCATCTCGTGGAGTTATCTCGTGGCCCAACGAAGTACTGATGGGGTGGTCATAATAATCTGGCCACTCAGTGTATATTGTGAGCTGGCTACTGTACAAAGATTGGGGAGTAGACAAATTCACACTGAAGATACAAAAGCTTCTCTTTAGGACAACTTTCCTTCTACCATAATATGTTTGACATTTTAAATGAAACCTCCTACTCCGAGATGAAGTAAGGCGACTCTCTAACCTCCAACCTCTGCCTGTTCTACAGCCAACCACAATAAGTTTGAGCTGTCCATAGCTAAAGTTCCAGAATCCTGGCTGGTGGGGTTTGTGTAAGAGACAAGTTCTAGGTCGGTTCCAGCTTTGTGCAAGTATGGGCTAGCAGGGCAGGGGGCTATGTTAATCGTTGTAATGTCTGTGTTTATTGGTGCCATTACCTATACAATAAGGTTACAAGGTCCTTTACCCATGTTGGGTGTTAACAAATTACCAGACAATATGCTTATACACTGAGCTACCGTTTAATCCATATGTACTATTTTTTTCCTCATGGACTGACATCTACTCCCGAACGAGACTTCATCGGGAAACAATGTTTGGAACCCATACGAACATACCCTGGAAAATTTGCCTCTATGTAACCTGTGTTATACCTTGTCATAATGTCCAGACCACGATCTAGGCACCATGTATTGTGTTCTGCTGTGATGAAAATAAAAAATTTATATGGAGAAAAAAAAAAAGTGAGCGCGCCGCAGCCGTGATGAATCCCGACAACACTGTCGAGATCCACCCAGCTTGCTGATAGGCAGAGCCCGCTGTCAATCTAGAGTCAGAGCCAGCTGTGCCCGCCCCCTCCCCAGTCCCTTTCTCCAGTCAGTGCTCGAGGATCGGAGAGAGGAGGGGGTCCCTGCGGGGGGCGGTAACTGACAGTCACTGCTATCTGCAGAGATATGATCGGGATTTGAGCAAGCGACGGTATGTGTTCGCTATCTTCCCGATCTAGTGAGCCAACATGTGACAGTTTCAATGTCACACGTCGGCTCTAACTATGAAGACGAGTGTAAATCACTCCCCTCATAGTTCTCCTTTAATGTAAACTTATTATATATGGGTGCTGCACTTCTACTAAAAATGTAGTTGCTTTACAGTTATATTGATCAATTACCCCCCAAAATTTTGCACATAAGAAAAATGAGAGGTCATATGGCATACATGCTCTGTGTTGGTGATCCAAACTATTAAAGTAAGAACATAAGCATGGCAGTCAGACAACATGCATTTTTCCAAATACAAGGCCAGGAATTCAAGTTAATATGTCTCTCTCATTACAAGTTTGTTAAGAGTGACGTTTGCTGAAATCATCTCAGATTAATGGCAAATGGAACCCTGCAACCTAATGCAAATAAACACATTTCAGACAAGCGTATGATTTATAAACATAGAGTATAAGCATATAATTTAAACAAAAACCATAAGAGCAAAGGTCTACTTCGTATGCTAACCTCCTTTCTCTTCTGTAGTAAAAGTTCCAGTCTGTCATTGGCTCGCTTCCCAATCATCTTGTTTCGCTCTGCCTCATACTGCCTTTGTGTATTGTCCATGTTGATACTCAAGTTCAGGGCAACATTAACCAAGGCTGTCATTAACTTCATTGCTACAGGAAGGAATTTAAATAATTAGATACGCCTAAAAATCAAATAGTCTGATCCATATATTACACAAGAATAAAGTGATGCAGTGGTACTTTGTATAACATGCAAATCAACTACGTCAAGATAATGAAGTCAATACAAACCTGCTAAAGTACTTGTATGTCGAAATGCTCGAACTTGGGAATCAGAAAGTCCAGTTAGAAGAGAGATTACCGTGTCCATCATGTACTCATCATATATGATACTGTATTGACACTGGCGCACTAAAACTCCAATGAACTCACAAAAACTGAACTTAAATTTCTTCCACTGTGGACCAGCCATTGTCAAAGGATAATCTCCACTGTCCTATAAAGACAAACACTGTTGTCAACAACTACACCCCAACATTATGAGGATCATTCATTTTGAGGGGAAAAAAAAAATACCTCATCAAATTCTTCAGTCATTCTTCTGATTATTTCTGAATTTTGCATGTGACGGAACATCTCTCCAGAGACGACACCTGTTGGGCAAAGATATAGAACAATTTTTATTTTTTTTAGGAAAGCTGCTTAACCAGTTGACATCCGCGGTGTTAAACCCCCTTCCCATCCAGGCCATTTTTCAGTATTCAGCGCTGCGGTACTTTGACTGACATTTATTCCGTCATGCAGCGCTGTACTGAAATGAATTTTATACCCTTTTTTGGGGACAGATAGAGCTTTCTTTTGGTGGTATTTATTCACCACTGGGGGTTTTATTTTTTTACTATATTAAGGAAAAATTACCGAAATTTAAAAAAAAAAACAGTTTCCCCTATATTAAATGATAAAACATTTATTATTACCCAATTTTTTGGTAAAATATAAAAGATGGGGTCACGTCGGGTAAAAAGACACTAAACATGTCAAGCCTTAAAATTGCGTGCGCGCGCGAAACCTCAAAAAACGATAATACCCAAAATTGGCCCTAGGCGACGCTTTAAAAGCTGTTACCGCTCATCAGTTTAGTGTTATCAGTGATTGATGGCCCTAAAATGATTGCTCTCACTGCGACGTTCGCGGCGATATGTAACATGTGTAGCGCAATTGTAATTTTTGCGCGCTGGGGCACCGGACGCGTATTTACGTTTATAGGCGCGTAAACGTGGGGGTGGGGGAGTTAAACATTTTGGGGGGGTTTTTTCCCCTTTTTTTATATGTGGCTTTTATTTTATTTTATTTTTTTATGTGTTACTTTTCTTTTTTTTTATTTATATTTTTTTTTTTGCACTTATTGTTATTGCTATTATATAGGGGGATAACAACCCCCTATATAATAGCAAAGGCACACTGACAGGTCCTCTTTATGGAGATATTAGGGGTCTCTAGGACCCCTAATATCACCTATGGACCCCAAAAGAAGCTGATAAAGCAGAGATCTGCTTTATCAGCTTCTTCTCTCTCCAGATGACTGACAGGTGAATGCGGAAGTGATGTAACACACATCACTTCTGCATTCACAGCCCGGACGGGGATCAGCAAGGAGCTGATCTCCCGTCCTCCTCCTCCTGACGCCCTCGGAGCCGGTCCCGGGATCCAAGATGGGGCAGCGGATCCCGGGAATCAAGGTGAACCTGTTTCCCCTATATTAAATGATAAAACATTTATTCTTAACAATTTTTTTCGTAAAATATAAAAGACGGGGTCACGTCGGGTAAATAGACACCAAACATGTCAAGTCTTAAAATTGCGCGTGCAACCTCAAAAAACTACAATACCCAAAATTGCCCATAGGCGACGCTTTAAAAGCTTTTTCCGCACATCGGTTTAGTGTTATCAGTGATTGATGGGCAAAAAATGTATTGCTCTCACTTCGACGTTTGCGGCAATATGTAACATGTGTAGCGCAATTGTCGTTTTTGCGCACTGCTGCATCTGACGCGTATTTACATTTATATGTGAGTAAACGTGGTGGTGGTGGGGGACTTAAAAAAATGTAGTTTTTTTTTTTTTACACTTAATGTTATTGCTATCACATAGGAAGATATCAATCCCCCTATATAATAGCAAAGGCACACTGACAGGTCCTCTTTCTGGAGACATTAGGGGTCTCTAGGACCCCTGTCACCTGGGGACCCCCAAAGAAGCTGATAAAGCAGAGATCAGACACATCACTTCCGCATTCACAGTACGGAGGGAGTTCAGCAAGGAGGAAGATGCTGATCTCCCTCCCATCTTACCTCCAAACACCCTCCCGTGGCCGGTCCCGAGACGGAGATGGGATAGCGGATCCCGGGATTGAAGGTGAGGGTGCAGGAGGGGGCGGCGGCCCTCGAGGGAGGGACGCAGCCAGCACATACAAACGATCGGCAGGCTATAGAGCAGCCAATCGCCTGTATGCGAGTGGCCAGATTATTATGACCACCTGACGTTTGTAGGCAAATTAGCTATAATTTTGCATTGAAGTTGCTAGAGGGCCAGATCATTATAAATAGGGAAGCAGGTTGTTTACAACGACAGTAGAAGTGATTTTTTTTTCCTGAAGATATGGGTAAACAACGCGACTTTGAACGTGGGATGATTGTTGGCGCTGGGAGCCATGGAGCGAGTATCAGCAAAACAGCAGAATTCGTTAAATGTTCAAGAGGGGCTCATTGTTAAAGTGTTTAAAGACCGGACGGTCAGCCCGAAAATCTGGGTCTGAACGTGCGAATTGTGGCCGTCAGCGACTAGTCAATGTTAGGGCAGAACGGAGAGTGGCAAGACTGGTACAGGACAACAGAAGGGCAACAGTGCATCAAATTACTGCAGATCTTAATCAGGGATCCTCTCAAATGATCTCTGAACGCACTGTTGACCGTACACTGCATCGTATGGGATATGGAAGCTGAAGGCCAGTTCGAACACCTTTGCTGTCTGCAGTTAACAAGATAAAACGTCTCCAATTTGCACAGGAACACAAGGATTGGACAGTCAAGCATTGGAAAAAACTCATGTGGTCCGATGAATCACGTTTCCAGTTGCATCATGCAGATAGCAGAGTGAGAATTTGACAGAAATATCATGAAAGCATGCACCCCACATGCATGAGTACAACCCTTCAAGCTGGTGGGGGCAGTGTTATGGTTTGGGGCATGTTTTTCTGGCATGATTTGGGCCCTTTATTTCATGTGGAACAACGTCTGAATAGCCCAACATACCAAAGTATCGTTGCTGATCAAGTTCATCCTATCATGTTGATGGCGTATCCCAATGGAGATGGCTTCTTCCAACAAGACAATGCGCCATGCCATGGTGCTCGTATTGTGCAGGAGTGGTTTCAAGAACATGAGGGAGACTTTACCTTCCTTAGGTGGCCCCCACAATTACCAGATCTCAATCCAATTGAGCATTTGTGGGACGAAGTTCAAAGAGCCATAAGGCAGCTGGTTCCACAACCATAAAATCTCACAGAACTGGACAGTGCTATTCATCAGGCATGGTGTCAGATTCCTCGCATCACCTTTCAACATCTCGTGGAGTCAATGCCAAGAAGAATTGCCCCAAGTATTGAAGGCAAAAGGTGGCCCAACAAAGTACTGATGGGGTGGTCATAATAATCTGGCCACTCAGTTTATATAAGGCTTAATTTAAGAAAAGTGCAAGTTGCAGCTGACTTAGGCCTCATGCACACAAAGCGTATGTAGATGCATATACTGTATGCAATCCCAGAAAACATCATTTCCAATAGAAATCTGAATGTATTGTGTGCACATAAAATACGCAGAAATTCCAAGCCAGCACGCATCTCGGTTCCATTTTTTCCGTGCATCTTTACGCAGCACAAATATACGGCTCTATACGCAGCTATGTGTATGGAGCCATTTGTTTGCATATGCTGCATATGGGAAAATACTCTGCGCGCATCTATAAGCAGCATATTGTACAGTAGTGTGAATGAGGCTTTAACAGCGCATTCATTGTTTGACAGTATATACACATCATACCTTTGCATCCAGAACACTGAATAAAAAAGTTTATGAGATCAAGAAGTGCTACATCTCTGTTGTGTTTATAAGCTTCTATCCAGTCATCAACCACAGACTATAAAAAGAAAAGAAAAAAAATATGTTACAGCAAAATATCAAACATACCAGAGAACCTTCTAAAAGTTGACAAAAGCATATAAAGTTTCCTGTAATTTGTTTTTCAGGAGAGAAAGACTACTTCTCATACAGTAAATTTGAAAGAAAAAACAACACGCTGTTAAAAGTTATCAAAGTAATTCTGCAATATGTTATAATAGGATAAATGTACCTTTAAATTAAAAACCATCAACCCCCTGCCGGAAAAAAAAGGAATTTTTGTACTTCGGCCCCGTGCAAGAATCCCGTCCTGATCGGAACGGATGCCACACTGAGCTCCAAAGTAGGAAGAGACTGTTTTCGAAGTAATAGGTTGTCCAAGTATCCGATAATCGGAATGCCCTTGCATAAAAAAAAACCCAGAACCTGAGATAGAACTTTTGTAAAAACCCTTGGATCCAAAACCAACACTAAAAGGGAAGAGCCGCAAAGTGATAATAAAACAAAATAAACTAAAATAATAAACCAGAAGAGAAGAAGGAGACATCCATTTCCCTGAGGGCACTAAACAAATTGGCAGGTGTTCGTGTGTGGGGGCCTAGTGTCCATTTTTCCTGGAGACAGCAGCATAACCCTATCTCTCAGTATTCTCAGAGCTGTGTCCCTCAATAAATGATAGGGAATGCCTCCAACCTCCTAGGACACTAGCAAAATTCTGAGGTTTGATGGTTGGAGGAGGGGTAATACAGTCAAGCTGGCCTAACATTTCTTGCCTTGTCAGTGTCCAAACCTCCTGAAGGCAGCAGAATAACCCAATTGTTTATCAGTTTCTACTAATCCTGTGCCCCTCAACGCATGATAAAGAAATATGTTTTGTAATTAATGTAGAATTCATTTCTTCGAGCTCATTAAAACACACAGAAGGGATTTTATAAAAACTGGAGCAGACAAAATCTGGGAGCAGCTGTGCGTGACAACCAATCAGCTTTTCTCTTTCATTTTTAAATCTTAACGGAACAAACTGAAGAGAGAAGCGGATTGGTTGCCATGCACAGCTGCTCTAGATTTTGTCTGCTCCAGTTTTATAAATTCCCCCCACATAATTCAGACACAGTGGGGGGAATTTATCAAAACTGGAGCAGCTGTGCATGGCAACCATTCAGCTTTTCAGTTTGTTTCTTAAGATTTGAAAATGAAAAAGAGACACGGATTGGTTGTCGTGCACAGCTGTTCCAGATTTTAATAAATTCCCCTCAATTTTTTTATGTGGATTTAAAATGAGTACCCAAATTTTATTTATTTCTTGTTCATTAAGGGTTCATTCAGTTATTCTGAAACACTGTGAACATACAAAAGCAGTCCAACTGAGGGGTGGGCAGCAATAACAGAACACTAAAAGGCCCACATAAAAATATTCCCTATAAAAGGGATCTCCGATTTGAGAAAATGGTTACTGTAATAGCCAAACTTCTCAGTAGAGAAACAATCCCCATTCCCCCAGGACAATAGCAAAAAACTAAAGCATGCTGGAAGTGAAAGGGGTTATACCTAGCAGACCACTGCTTTTAGTTTGCCAGTGTCAAAATCCTCCTGTAGTCAGCAGTATAACCCAACTTTCTCTGAACTGAATCCTGTGTCCCTTACTGAATGAGAAAAAGCATGTTGTTAATCACCTCCAGTGCACCAAACGCAATGCCTGCAGATACAGTCAAATAGAGAGTCCTACCGCACTTCTGACCAATAAGCCCCGTATAGTGGGGGGTGGGGGGGTGTTGTGCTGAAGTGTCCACAGATGGCACCGCCAAATACTTGCTAAACAGAATAAATGGTCACCAGCACTCAGTTTTCGTCAAAACAAAATCCTTATTCATTTTCGCAGGTCATATCACCATGTGTGGCAACGTTTCGGAACCTGCCCGGTCCCTTCATCAGGCAAACAAAAGTGGATAAAGGGACCGGACAGGTTCTGAAACATTGCCACGCATGGTGATATGACCTGCTAAAATGAATAAAAGGATTTCGTTTTTAAGAAAACTTGGAGTGCTGGTGACCATTTATTCTGTTTTGCAAACATAAGGCCTGGGCTAGACATAAGATAGACTTTGCATTTGATAATAATGTCAAGTTTATCCAGTTCCCATGTGAAGCTCAATGTATGCATACAGTGCATACTTGCCCTTTGAGCAGATGCCCAAAGTCTCTTTTAAACCAGGCCTGTTCAATGTGGTGCCATACTATATGCCCATTAATGTTCGTTTTCACCTCCCCTCCCGCAATGCAATGTCTGCAAGCTCCCTTGCAGGCACAAATATTTTTGCCCAGTCGCGTGTGTTTGGGATTTTCACTCATCTTGACTGTCTATGTTGGGATGACATAACTCCTGAGCATGTGCAGGAGTGTGTTAGTCCTTGCATTAGCTGATATTTTGCGCTAAGATGCACATGTTAAATGATATGCAGCCAACAGCTCAATCTGTCAGCCCACTTAAGATGGGCCCTCAAAACAGTGATGTCCAATATCTGTAAAAATGAACAGTGATAACCTGTTTTTTTACAACGCAATAACAAAGAAAATGTTTGCTAAACTATTACCTGCATTGCACTTTTGCCCATCTTAACCACTTCAAAGAGCATCATGTTCTCTACTCCATTTTGTTGGTGATGACCATTCATCCAGTTAGGGCCACCAGGTTTGAAAGACCCTTTTCCTTTCTCTGTGACATTTTTTTTGCCTTTCTATAGGTAGAAAGAAATACAATAACTTATGATATGTCTTATGTCTACTAACTTATATGAATAAATGACAGAGTAGAACATACCTTTCCTTTGCCTTGTTTTGGGATTTTGCTTTCAATGTCATCAAAGTCTGTATCAGATGAGAAATGGGTTTCTGGGTCCCTATAGGATGATGAAAATGCAACGTCACAAACCAATTTTTAATTAAAATAAAAAAAGGTATAAAAATAATTGTTTAAAATACATAAAACATACTGAAGATCTACAGGCCCACCATTACCTGTTGTCTGTGAAAAGAAAGCCTTCCAAAGCATTAAATTGGCTACATAATTCAGAGGCTCTACGTAAGCATCGCAGCAAATGGGAAAAACCTCCTTATAATGTTCTCTAATAACAATGTAACTTGGTTTCGCAGTGAGCAGAAGTGTTATCTCGAGGCAATAATGAAGTAACAATTATAATAAAAACATTTTCCCATAAGTACATATTACAGCCGGATTCAAAACATATAGAAGAAGTATATATTTTGAATACATATACATACACTAGGGCTACAACTAACATTTTTTTTTCATAAATAATTGGTTGACAAATTATTTTTTCGATTAAATCGGATAAAATAAAAAACTGTCTTTTATTTAAAATATAATACAGAAATGGAGTGTTAAAAACAAAGTTTACTTTGCAATAAATGTGCAAGAAGTTTTATTCTAATTGCAATTAAGGGAATTACAATACTGCACGTTCCAGTGGGGGCGATCGCACTGCAGGGGGAGGCATCTTTGGGGTGCCACTAAAATGAATGGCACCACAACGCACATCCTGCGGCAGAATTTTTAATATTTTTTACAATAATTGTATGTATATTAGACATTTTAATTTGTTTAATGGATTTTAAATTATCTGAGTGTAAAACCCCAACCAATATAATAAAATAACCAAAAATGTTTATTTAACCACCCGCTGCCCAGGATGTTAAACTCCCCTTCCTGTCCATGCCATTTTTCAGTATGCACACGCGGCAATGCCTGACGTGTGGCGCAATCGTTGTTTTCAAAGCTAGTCTGGTATTGGCTACTGCAATTTTAAAAAGCCAATAGCAGGCTGTTTATTGCTCCTAGCCGCTGAATTGGTACTGGACGCCGGCTTTCTACCACCAGCAGAAGAGGGGGCAACAGCAGAGTCAAGGGGGCGCAGGAGCATGGACAGCAGAGGAGGAGCCGGGGAATGCAGAGGAGAAGCGGGGGCAGCAGCGAAAATGTAATTACATGCTGAGAATTGATTCCTGGAGAAAGGAACAGCAGGATCTTTGTTTGTCAATGGTAAGTTATTTTGACACTAGCAGGTAACCTCCTCACACAGCCATGCCAAGGTAGGTGTGTGTGTGTGTGTGTGTGTGTGTGTGTGTGTGTGTGTGTGTGTGTGTCAATATCAGGTGTATGCAGATCATGCTCGGAAGTGTGTGTGTGTGTGTCAATATCAGGTGTATGCAGATCATGCTCGGAAGTGTGTGTGTGTGTGTCAATATCAGGTGTATGCAGATCATGCACGGAACTGCAGCCTGATTGCTTCATATAGAGAAAGCCATGCCTCTCGCTGTACAGCTTTACCTAATAACTGCCCCTCTTCACAGCTCAGTGTTCAGCCTCTAGTTTAAATGTCAACTGTTTAGCAGCCAGTAGCATCAGTCAGTGCTCTCAATGTATCCTTATATTGAATCCTTTGCCAGCAAAACAAAACTGCTGCCCTCCACTCCCAAGAGCCTACACAAACACTGTGTTGGGAACGGGCTCTTAGGAGTTGTAATTCTGTTATGCATGCCTACGCCAAAATAAAAACTTCCAGCTTAGGTAAAGCAAAGCTTCTGACCAGTTTGTCTAGGCACCAAAGACATGATTCAGTCTTTCAAGCTGGTTCCTGGAAAAACCCAACCTTTGGAGAAAGCATTCCTGCATAGTTTCTGCTCCTTTTAGGTTAAAGGAGAACGATGGGGTCAGGGCTTTTCCCCATAGTTCTCCTTAGGGTAACGGGAAAACACAAACTAGCATCCTCCAGTTACCCTAAGCTCAGTATACCGCGAGCTACAGCTCGCGGTATACTGAGACGCCGCAGCCAGAGCGGATCCCGACATCGATGTTGACATCCGCCCAGCTGCGTGAGTGACAGCTGGCTCTGCCTATCTAGAGGCAGAGGCAAAGCCAGCTCTACCCGCCCCCTCCCCCATCCGATCCGCCAGTCAGCGCTGGAAGATCAGAGCGGGGAGGGGGGAATCCAGCCCCTCCCCTGTCACGGCAGAGAGCCGTGACAGGATCGAGAGGTGAGCGAACGCCGGTATATGTTCGCTCACCTCCCAATCTACTGAGCCGACCTGTGAAAAGCACTCACCTCATAGTTCTCCTTTAACTTCTGTGGTAGTCACAAAATGCATTTTTGAAGTGTATTACAATATATTATAGAACATACCTCGGTGGTGCATTGCAGGAAAGTGGGCCCATATCATGAATGGAAGGATCCAGAGGCCTTTAAAAAGAAACATTATAATATGTTTACTTGAGCTGATCAAACTTCTTCGTAAATTTGCTATAAAAGGTGAATACATCAAACATAATAGTATAAAAGTTCAAAGGGCATTTCCAGTTAAATGTGAATATCCCCACAGATTTGTAACCCCTTCTTGTAAGTGTTCTACCTAACCAAAAAACACACAGACAGCCATTCACTGTATCTGCAATTTTGACTTTCGATTCACTTTAAACAATGATGTGACATAGAAAGACTTACTGGAGGAGATTGAAGTCTGTTTGGATTTCTGGTGCAGCTATCATTTCTTTATCATCTTCTGGAAAACCAACTCCCTTGGAATATTTGGTTCATAGACCTCTTCCGAGATGTGATAACCAGCTACAACTGTAAAATCTACAAAAGACAAACAGATCACATTTTAGTTATGACAGTACCACTATATAATGTCCTATGCTCAGTTTGTAGAAAGGCCAAAATAAATGACACACGCTCACAGAGCCCTTCAAAAATGTGTAACGCACTTACTTTTCATGGCACCACAAACACGGATGGGAAAACATGCATTTTTTTCCACGCATTGATGTGCGTTAAATGCGCACAAACGTGGTGGAAACAAAAACTGCGGTATGCCTGTAGCAGAATCTGAGATACTTTCCAGTGTTTGTCGTGCGTGTGAAATCAATGGGTGACAGATGACAATAGTGGGGAAAACGCATGCGAATTCAAAACGCATTCAGGTAAGCGACAAACTAAATAAAGCACAACTTCAGCTAATGCTTTTTCAGCAGTTACTACAACCAGTGTTTTTTTTCTTTCTGTCTGGATAAAAGGTTAAAGGCCAACTGCTGTAGTCACAGAGACCGAGTACCGTGTGCCCAGATCATAACCCAAGGCGCTTGCGTTCATTGAGATAAATGGCACCAACACCCCCCTCCCACCCAAGAATGCTGCCCGGCTTGATCCAGTGCGTTTCGGGCTCGAATTTCCCTGGAACGCACTGGACATGGTGTGACTTGGCAATAAAAGCAGAACTCTGGGCAGGAGAAAACGTAATCCCTGCAATAGGGCTACTCCCACACTGCAAGGATTAAGTGCTAGTTTTCTTCTAGTGTGGGGGGGAAAAAACTAAGAACTCGTGATCATAACATCCAATACAGTGTATTGGACGTTAGGACACCAAAGGGACATTCCATCGTCGGGATCAGTCTAGCAGCCAGCCAGGTCAGAGGTTCAGGGTTTCTTTGTTATTTCAGACACTAGACGAAAACGAGCACTTAACTCTCGCAGTGTGGGGGGTGGGGGTGGGAGTAGCCCCAATGCAAGGGTTAAGTTTTCTTCTGCCCGGAGTTCTTCTTTAACATGATCATGGGATTTAATGAACTTTATCTCACGCATGTATGCATAAGCCACCATCTTTGCTGAGAATACATAAAGCACCTGTACATCCCCACTATTCCATCTCAGTGATGACATGCTCCTCTCCCTCAGCAGTATTCTGGTCCTCCAATTGGCCACTCAGGCCAGGGCACTACACTATGGGTACCGTAGAAGAGGATATGTATTACATCACTTCGGGTGTCACGGTCTACATTTTCTGGCTCTCAGAGCCAGAAGAAGCTGGGGAAGCAGATATTTGCTTCCTCTGTTTCTTTGGGGTCCCTAGGTGACATTAGGAGTCTGGAAGACTACTGTGGTCTCTATAAAGAGGACCTGTCACATCGTGTTACATAGGGGGCTTCTTAGCCCTCTATGTGATAGCAATAAAGTTGAATGTAAAAAATTAAAGTAACGTATAAAAAGAAAAAAAAAAATCAAGTTCCCCGCCCCCCACGTGCATGCACATACAATGCAAACACGCGTTGGGTGCACCTGCGCGCAAAAACAAAAATTGCACCACACGTTACATATCATTGGGAACGCCAGACAGCGAGCAATAGTTCTAGGGCCATCAATCACTGGTAAAACTAAACTGACGAGCAGTAAAAGCTTTTAAATTGTCGCCTATGGGAAATGCACACAATTTTAAGGCTTGACATGTTTGATATCTATTTACCCGACGTGATCCCATCATTTATATTTTAACAAAACATTGGGTATTATCTTCTGTTTCTATGCACTAAAATGTCATTTTAGTATATTTTATCCTAAAAATACGTGTTTGATAAACATTTGTACAAATACAGTGCAATAAAAAATAAAAAAAAATCGCAACTAGCATTTTTTTTTATTCTACAGGCCCCTGCTTTCAGACAATATATAATTGTTTGTGGGTCTGCATTGATTTTCTAGCCATAACTTCATATTTTATCATATGTGTGCGCAAATAGTAAGAAATTGCTCCAGACAGCAAGTTGTTAAAGAAAACCTGAGGCAAGAGAAACATGGAGGCTGCTATTACTGACCTCCCTCTGAACACTCAAGCTGTCTGACTATCTTTGGTTTCAATACTGGAACAAGCATGCAGCAAATAAATCTGAACTCCTGATTCCCATACTTAGTTAGGGACTCACAGTGTTGAAGCCTTTAGGTCAGTATGACAGCTAAGAAACCATCATTCTCAATAGGAAAATCTACATATTTGCTCAGCAAACAATTCTAAGACTGAAGCTGCACACAACAGTATTTCTCAAATATATTAAAGCATATACACCTTTTTATGAGCTTTTTTTTTTTTTTTTAAATCATGTACCCAAGTATCTGGTATCTAGTTATTTAAACTTCCCTTTGGAATGCATACATGTGTCCTCTGAATGCTTTATTCTAATTAACACATTTTTCCAAATGATTAGTTGTTGAACCTCTTTACACCAGTATTATGTGCAGTATATTGACTTTATTAATACGGTATGTCCAGAAATAGTGCTTAGGCCCCATTCACACTGAGCGATTCGCAAATCGATTTGCATTTTGGGCGTTTGTCGTGCAAATCGCGGCAAAATCCGCTCCAAAAAGGGTCCTGCTGTAGCAACGCACGACCCGCGACAGCCACGGACAGAGCCCCATTGCCATGCATTGGAGAGCGATATCGCGCGGTAAATAGCCACGATATCGCAGGAATTACAGCGCGATAAATCGATCAGTGTGAATGGGGCCTTAGAGTAGGTGTACCACTGCTTGAGAAGCTATGCTATAGGTGGCACAAATCTTCTACTATGGTTAGATGAGTTATACTGCCTCTCCCATTGTACAATGTAGGTCTCGGGGGATAACGGTAGACCAAAATAGTCACCTGCCGGGGCTACCACTTTGGACATGCCTGAACAAACAGTAGAAGCTATGCTATAGGTGGCACAAATCTTCTACTATGGTTAGATGAGTTATACTGCCTCTCCCATTGTACAATGTAGGTCTCGGGGGATAACGGTAGACCAAAATAGTCACCTGCCGGGGCTACCACTTTGGACATGCCTGAACAAACAGCTAGGGCTGCAACAACTAAATCGACATAATCGATTATAATCGATTATTGAAAAAGTTGTCAACTTTTTCAATCATCGATTAATCGGCTTCTGATTGGTTGGCCCTGTTTACAGCTCCACACACGCCGTGTGCCGCACCTCCTCCTCACCTCACGTTCGCCGCTGCCAGACCCGCCCG
>NW_017306617.1:590367-656345 GCF_000935625.1 Nanorana parkeri | reverse complement strand
ATAATCGATTATTGAAAAAGTTGTCAACTTTTTCAATCATCGATTAATCGGCTTCTGATTGGTTGGCCCTGTTTACAGCTCCACACACGCCGTGTGCCGCACCTCCTCCTCACCTCACGTTCGCCGCTGCCAGACCCGCCCGTATCCACACACCGCATCTCCTCCCCGCCTCACGTTCACCGCCCGCCCACATCCACAATCGGCACAGGGACGTGGGAAGAAGCAGTAAGTAGGAGCAGGTGTGGGGGGATGACAGCCGCCTATAGATGGGTAAGCCTGCACTTTCCCACACATGGTGCTCTATAATGTATTGCTGGGATTTGTATTCCTCTATAGCTGGTGGTACATTGTGCTGTGTATTATACATAGGAATACAAATCCCAGCAATACTTTATGCACTGTATGTATAGTGTACTATTGCTGGGATTTGTTGTACTCCTCTATAGCTGGTGGTATTCTGCATTGCGCTGTATAATGTACTATTGCTGGGAGTTGTAGTCCTCTATAGCCGGTGCCATTCTGCATTCATTGCTGTATAATTTTTCACTTTCCATGTCACTATATTGCACACCACACTTTTTCTTTTTTACTTCCACCGCTCCCGGCTCGCTCCTGTGATGGACTACAACCTCAATACAAACCAGTAGTCCATCACTGGAGCCATTTTTTAAAATGTATTTTATTTTTTATCCGATTAACCGATTAATCGAACTTAATAATCGGCTAACTAATCGATTTTGAAAATAATCGTTAGCTGCAGCTCTACAAACAGCGCACACACACACACTTATGACCACTTAGAGATGAAGTGAATAGCATTGATTATCTCGTAACAATGGAACCTGGAAGTGGGTGGAATAAATTAGGCAGCAAGTGAACATGTTGGCCCTGTGATTGATGTGTTGGAAGCAGAAAAAAATGGGCAAGCATAAGGGTTTGAGCGACTTTTACACAGACTAAATTGTGATGGCTAGACAACTGGGTCAGAGCAACTCCAGAACTGCAGCTCTTGTGGGGTGTTCCTGGTCTGCAGTGGTCAGGACCTACCAAAAGTGGTCCAAGGAAGGAAAACCAGAGAACCGGTGACAGGGTCATGGGCAGCCAAGGCTCCCTGCTGCACGTAGGGAGTAAAGGTTGGCTCAAGTATTTTGATCCAATAAAAGAGCTACTGTAGATCAAATTCCGGAAAAAGTGCATCGCACAGTGCATCGCAGTTTGTTGTGCATGGGGCTGCATAGCCACAGACTGGTCAGGGTACAGATGCTGACCTACCTATTTCCACCGCCAAAAGCACCTACAACGGGCATGTGAGCGTCAGAACTGGATCACGGAATCAAGTTCTTTTACAACATGTTGATGGCCGGGTGCGTGTGTGTCATTAACCTGGGGAAGAGATGGCACCCGGATGCACTGTGGGAACAAGGCAAGCCAGCGGAGGGGCAATGTTCTGCCTGGGAAACGGTTGTGTGGCTGTTCCTTTCTCAACTGGCTACTACATATCGGCAAGATTTGTCTGATTTGCATACACTACAATTCATCCCCGTGGGCATTTTAATTGCGAGTAAACAGATCCCAACTTTAAATATATGTAAGCCATCAAAGCAAACTTCTAATACGGAAATGACGGAAAAGAAAAGTGAAAATGTCACTGTTTGTAAATGTGCCAAGATAGTCCGACGTGGGATAGGTGTGTGTGTGTGTGTGTTTTAAAGGCAGCAAACCAGGTGCACTTCCTTTACCATATATATGGAAATAGCACCATCAGCAGAGACAGCACAGGTCAGAGCACAGAAGGGAAATAAATCAAATTACATATAAAATACATAAAAGTTATAAAACCAACAATATAGAGCATACAGGAGGAGCCTAAGCACCAACTCCATATAAAATTATCATACAAATAAATAAATATATCCCATATAATAATATGCAAATAGGCGAGCTAATAGGCCTGCAGGGGGCAGCACACCAAAAAATATATATATATAAATCACAAAACAGGGAATGACATAATCGATTATGTCGATTAGTTGTTGCAGCCCTAATCCAGTCCCTCACCTGTCACGGATCTCTGCAGTGACAGGATCGAGAAGTGAGCGAACGTCGGTATGTGTTCGCTCACTTCCCGATCTCCTGAGCCGACCTGTGACAGTTTCATTGTCACAGGTCGGCTAGAACTATGAGGTGAGTGAAAATCACTCACCTCATAGTTCTCCTTTAAAGAATCATTAAAAAAAAAAAAGCATTACAAAAATTGAGAAAACATTTTTTTTAAATGTTTTTTAAATGTCCCCACCACGCACACACACACACACACACACACACACACGCACACGCACACACACACGCAAACGCCTATTGCGCTGCACATGTTACATATCGCTGCAAACGTCTAAATGAGAGCAATAATTTTAGGGCCATTAATCACTGATAACACTAAACTGATGAGCAATAAAAGCATTTTAATCGTCGCCTATGGGCATTTTTTGGCGATTTTGCGGGTGCATGCAATTTTATGGCTTGACATGTTTGGCGTCTATTTACCCGACGTGACCCCGACTTTTATGTTTTACTAAAAATATGGGTAAGAATAAATGTTTTATAACATAACGTAGGGAAACTTTTTTTTTTACATTTATGGTAGTTTTTTCATTATATGGTAAAAAAAAAAAAAAAACACTAAACCCCCCAGTGGTGATTATATACCTCCAAAAGAAAGCTTTAACTGTCCCCAAAAAATGTTGACATAAATTGCAAGGCTATAGTCCGGTCATGTTGACTGGTGAAAATTTTGACTGACTGGTGAGACACCATCAAATTTTTCAAGCCATATATAAATGTTTTTTTATTTTTTCTCTATATCTATCCATAGGTTATCTGAGTAAACATTCCAACCACCCCCCCACCCCCCAAGAAACAGAATTCTGCTATTCAACCAAAACACAAATGACTAGACATAAAGCAATGAAACAGCTGTGCACCAGCCATGTCCTTGGTAGTATTATACTGCCATACTTCAAGATCACAAGGTGGAGCTCTAGCCCAAGGCAATCTCGAGCAAACTGCAAGCTGCTGACAGGTCAGCCAGAGGTTGACCCAGTTATTTCTCTGCCAACATTCTTTTATTACAAACTATTAATACTGCAAACACTGACAGTACAAGAAATTACCATTTATTGTCAATTACATACAAGTACATTTACCAGAATAAAAAAAGCTAGTGTGTAATAATACAAATGATAACACTAGCAAACAAGTCTAGAGCTGCAGCTAACGATTATTTTCAAAATCGATTAGTTAGCCGATTATTAAGTTCGATTAATCGGTTAATCGGATAAAAAATAAAAACACATTTTTAAAAATGGCTCCAGTGATGGGACTTCTAGTTTGTATTGATCAAAACAAAAAAAAAAAAAAAAAAAGCATACACAACAACAACATAAACCAAAATTGACTTTCAAAAGGTTGAACCTGAGGTAAATTAGAATGGTAATACATCTATTTGGCCACAGAGGGTGTTGTGCTACTGGCTAAAATCCTTCATGAAATGAACTCCACTAAGCAATATTTCCAAACTGACTCCACAGTCTAAGCTCATGCATAACAGAAATACAAAACCTTTTGCAGAGGCACGGATTGGATGTTCAGGCCTCTACCTTATACAAATGCCATCCAGCACAAAGCTGCCAGTACATGGTTCAACACCAATGCTGCTGATAGTTCAGTATACATGGAACTTGCTGACATTTAAATAGTGACTGGTTTGTAGCCTGCAGTTTTCCTTTAACCCTTTTGCTGCCAGAATCAGTTTTGCAAAAAATGTTTGCATGCCAAAATGCAAATGTTTTGTGGAGAGACACACAGCTAGTAAAGCTGAGTGTGTTTCCACAAACACACAAGGAACAGCCAACCAAGCCACTTCCTTCCTCCCTGCTCCCCACGCAAGTAGATGGATGGATGCTGTGCTCTCCCTTGTGTTCTTGTATTAGACAGGAAGTTCAGGGAAGCAGAGCCGAGACAGTTGGAGCTGTCCATAAACATGAGGATTGTAAGTTCCTGGGCAGTTATGTAAAGAGATCATCTGCTGATCTATATTTGTTTAATTTGGACTCATTACTTTAAAACAAAAAGAAGTTGGAGATACTACTACAATTTATTTTATTTTCAAATCTTTATTTAAGCTCCAGGAACAGTTTCATTTTCAGGCTTCAATACTTTTAGACCTGGATACAGTATACAGATGAAGCATTCCAACTTAATTTGCCATATGCTTGTTCCAGGTCTGCCTCAAAAACACAATAAAACCAAAAAGGCACCCAAGCAAATAGTATTTTTAGAAAGTTAGTAATGACAACTATAGGGCTGCAACAACTAAATCCACATAATCGATAATTGAAAAAGTTGTCAACTTTTTCAATCATCGATTAATCGGCTTCTAATTGGTTGGCCCTGTTCACGGCTCCACACAAGCTGCGCACCACACCTCCTCCCCAACTCACACTTGCCGCTGCCAGACCCGCCTGGCCGCATCCACGCTCCACCTCGCCTCACGCTCACCGCCTGCCCACATCCACGATCGGCGCAGGGAGAAGAAGTAAGGAGGAGCAGGTGTGGGTGGATGCTAGTCGCTGATAGGCCCGATATCAGAAACAAGTTGCTGGAAGACTGCTCAGGTAAGCCTGCACTTTCCCCCCACATGGTGCTCTATAATGTATTGCTGGGATAGTGGGATTAGTATTCCTCTATAGCCGATGGTACATTCTGCTGTACTGTATATTATACAGAGCAATGTACCATCAGCTATAGAGGAATACAAATCCCAGCAATACGTTATATACTGTATGTATAATGTATTGCTAGGATTTGTTGTATTCCTCTATAGCTGATGGTATTCTGCATTGCGCTGTATAGAGGTCTACAAAACCCAGCAATAGTACATTATACAGCACAATGCAGAATACCACCAGCTATAGATGACTACAAAACCCAGCAATACTACAATGGCGGTATTCTGCATTGTGCTGTATAATGTACTATGCTGGGTTTTGTAGTCCTCTATAGCCGGTGCCATTCTGCATTCATTGCTGTATAATTTTACACTGTAGCTCTAGACAACTAACAACGTTTATAGCAGGCAACGGCTGTTACATACAATCGATCGGCGGCTGTGAAGATGGTCGATCGCTTGTATGGTGCATGGGGAGTCCTTAAGCAACTAGAGGTTCGCAAAGAGCCCCCTAGGCTAGAAACAAATATACAGTGACAGGTTCTCTTTTTACAGGCATCAGGGGACTATTTAGACCACTAATGTCATCCATGGAGTCCCAAAGAAGCTGACGAAGCAGAGATAACAGGCTGAATACACATCACTTCCGCATGCAATGATGATGGGAGTTCAGCAGGTAGAACTGTGCAGATCTCCCTCGGATCGAACCGCCGTACAATTTTCGTACAGCTACCCCATCCATCGCACCGTTAAATTAGCGGTCTTTAGCAGATCAACTGCACGGATTATCGTTTGTGCATGAGCAGTGTTAATTGCATGAATTTTGACGTACGGAAACGCCACCAACCTTGCGAAAATCGTACAATCCACCGAAGTTTTGCTATGCCAGCAGTGGTGGCTGGGAGTGGTTGGTTGGCCTTACACTCCAATGCACCATACAAACTATCGGGCGGGCTCTATAGCCACCCGATCGCTTGTATGTAACAGCTGTCGCTGGCTGTAAACAATGCTTACGTTTCCCTCTCATAATCACGTGAGTGTGTGAAAGATCATTCAAAAATGGCCACCCGCCATTAAGAGTCCGCCGTCTGGTCTGCAAACAGTTAAAGCAAATCTCAAGCATGTCAACATAGTGATACCATCAGGACTCTCTCCATTAGCGGTCTAAAATATCCACATACCTTAACTTAAAATATGTTACCTGAGCTAACAAAAAAGCTCATATGCAAATTTTTCACTTTGCTAAAGTCAGTACCCATGACCAAATCCCCATTTTAGCCTCTCCCCTGGCCATTGACATGTACAGAAATTAGTGACCAATGACATCACAGGATAGACTGCCTTTGATTGATATCCTGGATTCACTTTCTCTAAACTCTCCAAGAGGTAAGATGGCAGTGCCCCCAACGGGGGAAAAAATAAACATTTGTGTCCCTGGGGACAGAGTGTGGCTGTTAGTTTATCGTTTATACATTGTGGAGTTAAGGTGCCATACACCTTACTATTTATTTGCAGATTTTCTGTGGTCAGATGGAAAAAGTGCAACAGATTGGCCCAGATGGAGATTACTCCATCTCCATCCACACAGTTAAATGTAGATGGAGGAATCTGTTGCACCTTTTCCATCTGACCACAGAAAATCTGTAAGGTGTATGGCCAGCTTTAGTCACAAGCTGATCAGATTATATTTGGCAGCCGTTTCTGTAAACATTGGAAAGCAAAGGGCTACTTTTGAAGGCTTTCTAAACCCTTAGCCCTCGTTCACACCTGACCGTTTTGTAGCGCGTTCTACGCTCGACGAACGCTCTACAAAACAGTCAAAAATATAAATTGCATTGTAGTCAATGGTCTCGTTCCCATCTTGCCATCTTTCCGCCCGTCCCTAACGCCCTACAAAACGGCCCACGCCTGAAAAGGTCCAGGTACTACTTTGGGCCGTTTTGTAGGGCGTTTTCCATTGGGATACAGCCAAGTAGCCTCCGGAACCGCGCTACTTTTTTACCACGAATCGCTGTAAAAAAACCGTGCGACAGACGCTCATATGCAATACGCCTAGGTGTGAACCAGGACTTAAGGAGAAAGGCCTTTTTTTTGTTTACATGTTCCACATTTTAGGCCTGAAAATGACTTCAAACCCCCAAACATTATATATTTTCTGAAAGACCCTACAGAATAAAATGGTGGCAGTTGCAAATTTTTATGTTGCACGACATAAGTGCAACTTAAATCAAACCCCCGAAATTTTGTGAAAAATTCACTTAAGTTAAATTTAGTGCCCCAAAACACTATTTAAAACCATTTTTTGGGGTAAAATATAAAAGATGAGGTTACAACGAATAAATAGATACCCAATTAAAAAATTGTGTGCGTCCGTGAAACTGCAACAGAATTCAGTCCATAGACGCTTTAAAAGCCCCTATAGGTCATCAGTCTAGAGATGCACATAAATATTGGCCCTAGAATTATTCTCACTCTGGCGTGCGCAGCGGTACCCAACATGTGTACCGCAATCCTCATTTTTGTACATAGAAGCACCCGACACGTGTTTATGTGACAACACGCATGATCGCAGGGCAGGGGTCGTAAAAAATTACTTTTTATAATTATTTTTACATTTAATGTAATATTTTTATAGCTGTTTTTTTAACTGCTCTTTAATTGCTTCAGGAGCCCAGCAATGACAGCTATGGGAGCGGAAGTGATGCAATACGGTCCCATAGAACGGGGATGAGATCGGTGAACGGATGTTCACTGATCTCCTCCCGGGCGGCCTGTTTACCGAAATCGTAGAATCTCTTCTACTGTAAAGCTGGCCACGGCTCTACAATTATAAACAGTCAGTTTAACCCCTTCAGAATTCATGACAGGATTATCCCATCATGGGTCGTGTAGGGGTTAAAGTAGACCTTTATCCATATCTTTAAAAACAACAACAAAAAACACACCTTGAGAAATGTGTAGTAATGACAATCTACAAACGCATACTTCTAGATAATTGCAGGCTTTGTATAACTTATTTCTCTTTTCTTCCCCAGTCTTCTGACAGTGGCCATGTTAACTAAGGGCAGATTACTAGCTCTCCCTTTACTTCCTGCATTTCTGGCATATGTGACTAGAACATGTGACCATGCACAACATCTCAGGGAGGAAAATGCCGTACCTTGAGATTACAGATGAGATTTCCCAGCAATGCTCTGCTGAGGACAAGGCAATCCAAGTGTACATTGTTTTGGCAAACTGAAGTCTTTTGCCCTTTCAAAGCAGGAAGTGAATGCTCTACAAGTGTAAGTAATTCATAAATCACAGCATTTTACATCTGACATGTCTAGGTTAATATTAATCATCATACATAGAGGAATGCATTGGTAGAATTTGATTTTTGAGTATAAATGTCCACTTTATTGGGCAAATGCAGAGGGCTGTTGATATGAGTTTATTACACTTCGTAGACCATGTAGAATCGGAACGGTTCAAAGATAACAAAAGATTAGATAACGTAAGGCCTGGTTCACACTGAACATATTGTTGCAGCTAATTTAATGTGACAAAAAACTTCCCCACAAAAAAATCTCATTCATTCTTATGGCCCCTGTCCACACCTGAGCATTTGGTCACAATAAGCAAAATGGTTGTCGCTGGAAAAAAAGTACATAAGCTTCTTTATGGCAGATTGCAGCTCGTTTTATCCCCCAAAGGGGTTGATTTACTAACCTTATAAACACACCACGAACATGTAAACACCTCTGTGGCGTGTTCCCTCCCAGCATGATCTATGGGTGGAATCTAAACACCTTTGTAGTGTGTACACACCCAGCAGGTGTGTTGTGCAAAGCCAAGCATGAATTGCAAGGTGATGTTGTGTAAATTAGCTCTATGTTGTGTTGCTTGCGTTGATGAATGCAGGAATGTAAATGCATGAGCTAACCATTTTTGTCTAAACTGTGAAGCAGCATTATATATGCATCATGTGCATGATTTGTCCATATATTAGTGGAAATATGCTTTTAGAGACTTTTTGGTTGATAAATACGTTTTGCTGTGTGAAAATCACACGCACCTGGTGCGTGCGTGTTTAGGTTAGTAAATCACCCCCATAGAGTCAATAGAAAACACTTGGAAAAGCGCGTTGGAATTATTTTTGTGTGTTTTTATGCGCGATTGTGTGCATTTTGTCATTTAAAGCAATGTGCCACAATTTGTTCATTAAAATGTGTGAGAATGCAAAACCGTGAAGCCAAAAACACTGTCGCCTAGGTGTGAATCAGGCCTGAGAAAAGATTGTGTTATTTATCAGCTCACAGGAAGTGACAAGAACACTGCATTTCTGGCAAGATCAACAAGCATTTTTCGGGACTTTCTGAAAATGTTCTTACCCTGAAAAATGAAAAAATAATTCAGCTACTCATCTATTAAAAAAAAAAAAAAAAAACTCACAATCTGCAACATATTATATTTTTGTTCTCGGGTTTAGTTATCCTTTAAGAAGTCAGCCAGGTCTGGTTTCATTGTGACACAGTGCTTCTTTAGAAGAGAAATTAGCACATCAAGCTGTAACTTTGTAGTAAATCTGTGGCACAATCTGTCTCATGGCTCCTGTGTAACATTTACACAGATTGGATAAAGGTCCTCCACTGGGGTGGTAACCAGCTTTAAAGCCAGGTCAGGCAATTTCAGCAAGCAGTGTCACTGTGGTAGGTGAGGAAGACCTGAGCGTACACCATGGTATGCCCAACATAGTTACATCATATGTGGGGGGCCGGGTACCGCGGTCACCAAAGATGTTTTACTGTTTAGGATTTGGTGACATTTTAAATAGTACCTAAAACATTCAAGCGTTTGCAAACCCATAATACACTTTTACAGATATGGTTTCCATTTAGCAATAATAGCTAATCCCCATATACGAGTTGTTCTAATACTTTCACGTTTTGTCCCAATTATCTGGTGATCCTGCCATTAGCTACTACTCTTTCCCTAAAAACAGCGAGAAGACCAGGGTACTCCCATGCTTTTCATTGTCGAGCCATCTGGGGCGTCTGAAATATCAACGTACAGATGCCAAACAGCGGCACAAGGTCCTGTATACCCTAGAAGTCTGTCTTTGATTATACAGGCAGCCACACCTCCAGGACCACCCCCAGCTGGAGACTGACTGCAGTTTCTTTAGGGATTTTGAACACAGCTGTAGATATGGAGTGCCAAGGGATGTCAATTATCCCTTGCTGGCTTGATGCTGCCAATCAGCAAGGAGCTGGCTTCCTGGCCAATCAGGAAACTGGGAAGCTGGCACCATGTTCCCCTACGGCTCTGCCGGTCACCAGAAGTTCTGGTATTGGAGAAGATATCGGGCATTTGGGCGAGTACAAGTACTTGCCCAAATACTCTGTATCTGTGCATCCCTAATCAAAACTGTATTGGTCTGCGCTAAATATCGCTTCTCATTGGTCAGCGTGCTCCCCAGAGGGTAAGGACTGTTTGGGGAGGGTAAGGACTGTTTGCCGAAAGGTAAGTATAGCCGGGGGGTGGGGGTTTTTGGGAGAGACGGGGGCCAAATTTGATCGGTAAATCCATTTTCCCATATTACCTGGGAAAGTGAACTTGCCCTTTAATGCACATTGTGCGTGTGAGGGAGTTCTGCTGCCTCACTACCACAATATGGCACAGTGAAATGGTGGCAGCACTCAACGCACACACACAATGTCCTATGCGTGCGTTTATTTGCATGCAGATGGCAGGGGCATCGGGGTTGGTTTTCATTTTTTTATTTTATTTTTTACATTGTCACTTTTTTTTATATAATTAATTATTTTAAAACGTTTTTTTATTTTTTACCCCCAGCTAATTTAATTCCTATCACATGGGGATTTAAAATCCTCTAAGTGATAGTTTGGAGGTGACAGGTTCTCTTTATGGAACCTGCCTTTCAAAACAGAACTGATGTTCTGTGTAGTTCCTGACAGCTGAGACAGGTGGTGCTGTGATCACAGCGCCACGGTCTCAGTGATAACACAGAGCAGACGAAAAACGGGCTCTATGGTGAGCTCATGTTCCTTGGTCTCGGGTCCGCCAGAGGAGCGGGGGATCCCGAAAACCACGAGGGGGGCGGTGTGGACAGAAATCGCTTCTGGTTTCATTCAAGTGATCTGATAAATGATCAGATCACTTGAAAACGAGCGGAGGCTCCACACTGTACAGTTAGCACTGCTTGTCCGAAGCAGGGCTAAGTGTACAAAAAAACTACTTGCCAGGCGCCCGAAACTGCATGTCCCGGGCATCGGGCGATAGGAATTCCACACCCCTGATATATTATGAATAATAAATTGCCAAAACAACTATTTTATTGTAAAATGTTATATGGGAGACTGCCCAAACCCAGGACTGCTCTTTGTAATCTGTAACTTCTGACATTTAGGAACTTTTTATGTCAAGCTGGGTAAGCACTTTCCAATGTCACCACTTGGAAGTCAGAAGAAAGTCCAATTTGCTCACAATCGGGTTGTCAAATTACATAACAGCCCTTGCAAATGGCTTAGGAGCTTCTGTCAGAGGTGACAGCTGAAAGAGAACCATACGAATGGCATAATGACAGTTAAAAGGTGCCCATACACTGTGCGATTATCGCACAATAATCGCGGGGAATCCCGCGATCGTACAATAAATCGCAAGGTGTATGTAAGGCGTGCGACCGTTTTTACTGCACGGCCGCACGTCTTTTGTCTAATGAAGGCGTGCGACCGTTTTTACTGTACGGTCGCACGTCTTTTGTCTAAGGAGCGTGCAAGAAAACCAGCCGAGAATCGTACGATTTTCGGCTGGTTTTTAGCATGATCGTAAGATCAATGCCGCACGCGCACACTGCCCGTTCAGCATTGCAGTAAATCGGAAGAGTACGATCTGCCTGTCCAAGATGGGCAGATGGTACATTTTTTTTATTACTTTACAACCATCGCAAGACTAAGGTCTTGCGATGGTTGTAAAGTGTACGGCCACCTTTAGGGCTGCAGCTAATGATTATTTTCATAATTAATTAGTTGGGTGATTATTTTTTTTAATAAAATCGGCAAAAAAATGTTGTTTAAATAAATACCATCTTTAGATTTAAAATAAACAAATTGAGTGTTACAAAGTTTACTTCAGAATAAAACTGCATGCGCATTTTTTGCAATCGCACTGCAGTGGAGTGTACGGCTTTGTGGTACCGTGCGTGCCTGCAGGCAATCACACTGTGGGTGGGAGGCGCATTTAGGGTGTCACTGAAATGGCACTGCAAAGCACCTCCCGCAGCAGAATGTGTCAGGCTGAAAACAAAAATTACTTTTTTCCCCCCACCTTTTATCATTTTTTAAGAAATATTTGTATTGTAAGCACATGGCACCTGAATAGCTTCAGCCAGTGAATGATGGCTACCAGGGGCAAGATTCCGCAGACGGCAGCTGAAAGTAAATACAACAGGTAGTGGGCTGGTGCAATAGCCAGTCTGATATTGGCCAATTCAAATTGCAATAGCAGGCTGGCTATTGCACCCGCCCACTACTTGCTGTGCCCTCCTCCCAGCATGGAGCAGAGCGCTAGAGGATCCAACCAACTAATTAATAATGAGAATAGTTTATAACTATTCTCATTATCAATTCATGGATTAGTTGGTTGCAGCCCTAATGACAGTCCTCTTCCTAGCTCATTCATCAACAAGTATATCAGTGCAACCCTGCAAATGGGCAGTAATTTGTCACTGTTTTTAGGCTACACAACAAGTCAACAAACTGCCTTCTCCTGTTTTCATTTTCTTATCAGTAAAAAATAAATATTTACGGGCATTTTGATAATAGAGCTGCATTTTTCACAGGAATAACATTAGCAATTTTGACACTATTGTATCTTCTATACTGGCATAAGCCCCTCTGTAAATTAGGAGTGATCTGCTCCATTTTCTATGCCTTGTCCGGTGCAGACAAGGTATTTAAAATAAAATAAAAAAATCACACATCACTCATTGGCAGGAGAGCAGGATCTTCTTGCTCCTGCTCCCTCTGCCCATCGCTTACAGCAAAAGCGAGGAGGAAGGCTGGTAGCCCTGCACTTTCTGGAGTTACCAGTAAGGCATATAGGCAGGGAAACAAACATTACCAACCTATATATGCTGGCTCTGCCCATGTAGTGTGTTCACTGTATGGGCAGAGAGAATCATGCAAGCCATCTGCCAGATAACAGGCAGATAGTTCACATACTGTTCGCCAGGTCCAATCTAGCGAGACCTGCAACAGTTTTCTATATTGAAAACTGCCACAATCTCTTTGTTAATTAGGTGTTGAACCCATGCCAGTTTCTATTTCAATCTGAAATAGAAACTAAAGCAGGTGGCGCAGATAAAACTTAAAGAAGAACTTGATGGGGGGGAAAAAAAAATGTGTTAACCTTTGCAGTGGGGAAGAACTTGAGCCAGTTCTCTTTACCATTTTCTTAACCCCAGTCTTTTATAAATAACACTTACATTTTTAAACAGCACATATTCTCCCTCAAAATGATTAAACTGACAGCTAAACTACAGTCAGCCAGAGCAGATAATGAAGGCTACCTAATTTTATTACATATTTCAAGTGAATCAAATTACATATTATATACAATCATATACAGTCGATAGGTTACAGCTTGTCAAGATTGTAGCCTGTATCCTTGCCGTAAAGATTTTCTTTGCTTCAAGTTCACTTCTGGCAGAACTCAATAGGTGATTATAACTAAAAGTAAGCATTATATTTTTATTTTGGAAGCCTAGTTGTCTCACGTCTGATCCTTACAGTACAGAACCCCTCAAGCTTTCTCCAGTAGCAAGGCAACTTCTCCAAGCCTTCCTTGTGGTATAGATAGTTCATGGCTTCCACCAAAGCCAAGTTTCAAAAATTAAATGGGCAAACAGGTGTAGGGAGGCTGTACACAAGGCAGGTATGTAGGTCTTGGAAAGTGAAGGCAGCGATCTGACTGCCACAGACCAACAGACATCAGGTAAAGCAGGGGTGCCCACAGGTTTTCTCATAGAGAAGGACGGGGGCTGCGTTCTAATCGCACGCAGAACCTGTCCTACCCGGCAGCTACTTGGTACGGCCCTGCACGGAGCTGTACGAGCAGGTCGATTCGTGTGTGAATGGGGCCTTAATGAATGGAAAGCACAAAGGCTTCCCATTCATTCAGAAAATATTTTACCATCATCGAGTTTCTGAAAGGGGAAGAGCCTCTGTAGTGAGTGCCTCTCCCCATTGAGAAACTCATGAATGAACAGGAAGTGATGTAAATCACATCCTGTTCATTCATAACTGGGGACACATAGAACTATGTGTCCCCAGTTATTTACAAACACTGGAGTGGTCAGCTGATCGCTCCAGTGTTTGTCCTGCAGAGGATCGGAACATATCACTAATATTTACCGATCCTTTGCCGCTCGGCCACGCACAGGGGGGCTCAGCTTCTCCTTTGGATCCGCGCGAGGGGGTTGGTTGGAGGGCGGAGCCGCTGTCACAGAACTAAGGCCGAGCAGTGAGGGGAGAGAGGGGCGCCGACTGTCAGAACTTGGCCGAGCATCTCTCCTCACCGCTCGGCCTTAGTGCTGTGACAGCGGCTCCCTCCTCCTCCTCCCCCTCCCCAGCGCGGGCTGCATCGGTTCTTTCACATCTCGGATCCCCGCTGCATACATATGGGGAGAGAAGCGGGTATCCAGAGAAGGACCACGGGCGGGAGGAGAGGCCATCGTGATCTACCACTGATCGCTATGCGATCGACTGGTAAATCGAGATTGACCTTGTGGGCACCCCTGAGCTAAAGCAATAAGGTTCAATTTACAACATATAAGATATGTTTATAAAATGCACTGTTTGTTTCAGCTGACTAATTTTAAGGAAACCAAAAGATGAAGAGCAAGTAGCCACTTTGTGTTTACTATGCTTGAATGCTCAATCATTTTTTCTAGGCAAAGCTCTGCCACCTCCAGGTAGTGTCATAGTATCATGCACTCTCTCTACCACTCTACTAAAATGGCCGAGAGGTTCGCTTCAGGAGCAGCATCTAGCGCCTCCATTGGCACCTGACTAAACTAAAGCTGACCACACACACAGGTGGTACAAAACAAATATAACAAATTTCTCCATCAACACTTATGAGCATGGATGGAGGAATCCCTGTTGTTTTCATTGTACAACAGTCAGAATACACAAACGGTTATTGTAGCTGATTGGCTACAAACTCTGTTTCGGCCAAATACTTTTTAACTGGCTACTTCGATCCCCTGATCGAGAGATGTCAGACGAAATTTGCATAGTGAATGGCCAGCTTAAAGTGACATTAAACCCTCAGAAGGTAAACAACCATGGATTACAGTAAGGCACACATTACAGTATTGGTTTATGTTAAAAAAATCTGAGGGTTTAATGTCACTTTAACTCTTAACCACTGCAATCTGGCAGCAGGATTTTTCACATGCAGGGCTAAAAGTAGGGGAAAAAAACATCTGTCCAGCACCTCGCAGGCGTCATGTGATAGGAATCGGGCACCTCTGTATGTATCTAGTAATTTAAGTTATTTGTTGCTGCTACAGGTTAAACTATTGCTCTCCTTTAGCAATGTACAGACAAGCCAAAAGGGATGAATGAAGAGCGATTGCCACTAGCAAGCTTGTCACCAACATGAAATGATGCACAAACTTAAATCACTGAGCAACTAAGTTAACCCCTTCGTGACTGACGACGTACAGTGTACGTTGCCAGCATCGGGGCTGTTTAAACAGACTCCCGGCGACTTTTGCCGCCGCGAGTCTGTTTAAACTTGTAGAGCCGACTGTCGGCTTTACAACAGAAGTGATTCTGGCGACTTACCTGTCGCCAGATCGCTTCTGTGTCCCGAAGAAGGGGTCGCGCCCCCCCTCCCACGCCGGACACAGCCGCCGTGCTTCCCGGGCTCCGTTGTCACTCCTACGGGCCAGGGGAGCTGGGGAGGAGGTCGACGAACTTCCATTCATCGATCCATTCCCCGTTCTATGGGACCGGGAGCGATGCAGATTGCCAGCAAAGATCTAGCCAAGAGATCATAGATAATCCTATTTCTTGCACAACAGCAGGGGAACCTACGGAGAAAGCCAAAAGAAAAACAGAGGATTTGCAGGTATGCACTTTTCTTTTAACTTGCATTGTTGCTTTAAAAAAAAAAAAAGAAGATCCACACACGCACTTTAGCTTTGCTATAATAAAGTGCATGCACGCATTCATGGAAAATCTGGGATTCTCAGTAGGGATGCTCCGATACCACTTTTTTGAGACCGAGTACCAATACTTTTTTTTCAAGTACTCACCGATAACAATTACCGATACTTTTTCTTAAAGGGACAGGTCACATTTTTTCTAAAGCAATACAAAAATCATGATTTTAGGTCAGTTTCTTAATATTATGAAGAACATGAAATGAATATGCATCATGCCATTGCCAACTATGGCTTGTATCCCCATAGTGGGGAAAATAGATGAGCACATGACCAGAACACTGTATAGTGTGGCACAGCTATATCCAATTCTGCGGGGTAGATCACATTAAACCAACCACATTTCCCTCGTCACCCTTTTTGGAACAACATTCAAGAGAAGTATGACAAACCAAGGCAACTATGGCATATAGTCACATAACGATGCAGTAGAAATACTTGCGCCCAGCTGTCTCAGGGGATCCAGGATGCCAAGCCGCCGCGTCAGCGTTGCCGATATTTACGGGGCGTGCCCCCCGTTTTCTTTGAGGATCTTGTGAATTTATGGGGTATGCGGGGAGTACGAGGTGAACGAGCAGGACGTGCCGAAGGTGGAGGCTTGGAGGGAGACCCAGATGACGCTTCTAGTCGATTCACCGCTTCCGCTGCCTTTAGTGGATCTTGGAAAGAGAGTCGCTTACCATCTGCATCGTCAAAGTATAGAACAGCTGGATATGCCAATGTGAACGAATTTGTCTTTGGACTAGGGCTGAGCAGACCTCATTGAAGGCTTTGCGTTTCTTGGCCACTTCAGCGGAGTAATCTGCAAATAGGAGTAGTCGGTGACCCTCCAATTCAAGGGACCTCTGCGCTCGATATTGCTGCAATACACTCATCCGGTCCGCATAGTTAAGATACCGTACAATTACAGGCCGTGGCGTCGCGTTGTCTTCTCTTGGGGGGCCTAGACGATGCGCCCTTTCTACCATGCAGGGCACTGGGATGTGAAGAGCTTCCGGAATTGTGTAGGCGCAGAGTTTCGCGAGCATCGACGGTTTATATGCTTCCGGGAGGCCCACAATCCGTAGGTTATTTCTCCTGGATCTATTTTCCAGGTCATCCAGTTTTGCTTGCATAGAAAGGGATATAGATTCATATTGTGCAATCTTGACCTGTGCTTCCAAGAGGTCATCTTCCACACTTGATATCCTCTGTTCAGCCACAGAGATGGCTCGTGCCTGTGCTGTGATTTCCTGCCTCAGCTGGAGTAGCCCTTGTTGCATGGCTGACTCCACAGCCTCTGTTATAGTGGGCTTGAGAAGCCTGGCCACTGCCTCTGCTATCCGGGCATGTGTGGATCCGTCCAGGGACTCAGCCAGGGAGGATGCAGGAGAGGGGCTTCGGCGGCTCAGCCTGTCAGTTGCGGCGGCCATCTTGGCTGCAGCGTTTGCCTGTGTGCCCTCCAGCACTCGTGGGACTGATCGGATTTTGGGGACACAGAGCTTTCTTTTAGTGGTATTTAATCACCACTGGGGGGTTTATTTTTTACTATATAAAAAAAAAAAAGTTTTGAAAAAACAAAAATCCAGAAAAACCTGTTTCCCTATGTTATGATATATTTTTTATTACCCAATTTTTTGTAAAATATAAAATATGGGGTTACGTCGGGTGAATTGACACCAAATATGTCAAGCCTTAAAATTGCGCGCGCCTGCAAAAAACTACCACACACAATTTGACCATAGGCAGCGCTTTAAAAGCTTTTACTGCTCGTCAGTTTAGTGTTATTTCTTACTTTTTTAAATATATTTTTGGATCAGACCTTTGTGCAAACTGCAAGCTACTTTGAAGAGTTTAAAAGAGAGACATTCCCAAAAGAAGGACTAGGGACACAATGAGCTTTAATTCTTTGTTAGGGCAGTCAGTGTTCAATCTAGTTTATAGCCGATAATGACAGCACACACAGGGTTAATTATAGCAAACAACATTTCCCCAGCCCCCTCCTTACATAGGGGGAAACAAGGAACTAAGCCGCAAGTTATGTGAGGTCAATAGAAACGTGTAACAAAGATAGGGGGTTATCACAATTTGGTTGCAGGTATTTGGAGAAATATGTGATTAGCTAGGTGTGGGGGTAAAGGGGAACGTGATATAACTTTTTTTTTTTTAAACTGTTCAAAATTACTGGAGATAAACCTTTAAACAAGCCCTGAAAATTAATTAGGGAAACACAGAAATTGTGGCTTACTTCTACAGTATTTGAGGACATACCTCACTATATACTGTGCACATCCTTTTAAAATTCCTTATGTTCCATTACAATGTGATTGGGTATCTTCTAGTATAGAGCCAAGAATTGTGTCCCCTTATTACTTCTTTTTGGGTCCTAAACTGAATCATCATAAACCTCCACTATGCATTTCCCTTAACTGGGCAAAACACTTCTAGAAACAACACAATATGCTCAGTAATATAAAGTGGATGATTTTTATAGAACTATTGGACTGCTTGAGAAAGAGCATCTTCAGACATAGCAAAAACATCTAGCAGCTTCAGCAAAGTCTAGATATGCTAGACAACGCAATTTATAGCATCTTTCATAAGCAAATCTATTAATACAATGTTTATCACTAAACTGAACAGCTGAGAAAGTGAAACAGATACCAATATGGAGTACAGTATGGCAGAATATGTTTGATATGTAACTGTTCTAATAATGTGACCATATGACTGGATCCAAGGTATACGCCCCCCCATCCACATTCCCTCTATACCTCCCTGCTGCAAGAGTGCACCCTAAGTAAGCTCATCCACTGGAAGACATCACTCGTCCTACATGAGGCAGTGTTGGGGAAAATTGACGGCGCAAAGCCTGTGACACACTGCACGCAAAGCAGCGGCACACGAACCTTCGCGTGCAGTATGTCTTGCAATTTTCACCACTGTGCGTCAGCTTGCAAGAGCTCGCATAGCGGAGCGTGCCAAGATGGAAAATGTCATCTTCAGCTAAACGGCTTGCACGTATAAACCCACGCGTCATGATGCACAGCCCATCGAGATGTTACACGCAAGCCGATTGACTGAGGACGAAAGTCTTTCATCTGCCCGTGCAGCTCTCACACACTGCATGCGAACATCCGTGCCTGCCTGCTTTGCTCCGCACGCAGTATATCAGGGGCTTAAACCTGACCAATGCCACAGAGGTGGTCACATGCTCCACCATAGAAGCAGGGAGGTTTTAAGAGCGTTAGGATGGGTGAGTGGGCTATCAGGAGGCACAGTCACTTAGGCAATTAGGTAAAGTTACTGTAATAACGAAAGCGAGAGGGGAATATCTCCTTAAAAATTACAACCTGTGCCAAACCTGGAGGTTTTCTACTTGTCAAAGGAGCTGTCTCGAAAAACAATCCTGCTGGCTCATATATATGCGTGTGTAAAAATGTTAAAGGCATATCAAGTTGCTTCAAAAGGGTACGTCTTGCATTAGCCAATCAAAATATACATTTTACACTATCCTTCAGTCACATACACCTGGCAAGAAGCCCAAAACAAAAACACAGGAAAAAATAGGATAGACTACAGAAAATCCGTGTTCACAGCAGAGCATTATTTTTCCTCTTTCCCTTATTGAATGCTGGTTTTCAGCACCTAGCACTGGATAGAGCTTTTGGTATTTAAAACAAGTAAAAAAGTGTTCCCCTAGATGCCTTGACCTTCTAACCTTAAACTAACCATTAGGCTGGTCCTTAAATTTAACCCTCTAGCCTCTCAATAAACACTTGACCTCTCCCCTAAAACGTAACCTCTAACCCAACTCCATCAAACTGATTACTTTATATAACAAAATGATTCATACATTTTTCTAGCACATGGAGCTTTCAATTTAGTAGCTGGTGATAATAAAAGCCTTGTATGGCTCCATCTATATAAACAAGCATATCTGAGATTTTAACTCATATATGGTAAATCCTGCATTTATTTACATCAAATTGTTGCTAGAAGGCTGTATAATTTCTACATAGGGATACACAGTGCCTGGTTTTTCAGTACAAGTACCAACATTTTTTTTTCGGTACTCGCCGATACGGAATACAGATGCCGAAAGTCCTGTTAAGGAAGCCGGGCGGCATATAATGACTCACTGCCCAGCTTCCCGATTAGCAGGGAAGCCATCACCAGGTGACGAGAAAGCATGGAGCCCGCTTTCTGGCCAATCAGGAAGCCAGGAGGCAAGTCATTACACTTGGCTTTCTGGCCAATCAGGAAGCCGGGGAGGGCGGGTAATAAGTTGCTGCCTGGCTTCCCAATTGGCCAGCTTCCTGAACAATAAGCCGGGCAGCGAGTCATTACACGCCGTCCAGATTGGCCGGGAAGCTGGCTCCATGCTCACTCGTCACCAAGTGAGGGATCATGCAACCAGCTTCCCTGCCAATCAGGAAGCCGGGCGGCGTGTAATGACTTGCTGCCCAGCTTCCTAATACTGGAAGTTCTGGTATCGGGAGCATTTGGGCGAGAACTAGTATCGGTGCATCCCTATTATTACATTTACAACATCTAAATGAGTAACAATATATCTTTAAGGGGTTAAGGCCTCAGACGAGAAAAAGCCAGTGCGTACAGCTCCGTGCACGGCCGTATTGGGCAGCTCCTGGGAAGGACAGGTGCTGCGTGTGATTGGTACGCCCGCGTACTCTATGGGAGTACGCGGCCATACGCCGCTCTACGCTTACCCCAAGTGCAGGTCCGTACACGTGCGGGTGCCCCGGCTCGGACACAGACAGGATTCATCCTGTCAGCGTACGAATACGGACACCCGCCCTGCACCTCTGTGCATCACCTTAAAGAGGACCTGTCACTGACAATATGCATTCACAGGGGGGACTTGTAAGCCCCCCTTATGTGATAGCAATTTAAAAAAAAAAGTTTTTAAAAAGAATATTAAAATTAACCACTTGCTGATCGGGGTGTTTACGCCCCCTTCCTGACCAGGCCATTTTTAAGTATTCAGCGCTGAGGTACCTTGACCGACGTTTATTCTATCATGCAATGCTGAACTGAAATTAATTTTTAAACCATTTTTTTGGGGACACACAGAGCTTTCTTTGGTGATATTTAATCACCACTGGGGTTTTTATTTTTATGTAACAAAAAAAGTACCGAATCCCTTTATTATTTTAGGAAACAAATTATTTTTATCCAATTTTTTGGTAAAATATAAAAGGCCGGGTCACGTCGGGTAAATTGACACAAACATGTCAAGCCTTAACATTGTGCGCGCCCACGAAATTGCAAAAAAACACCACAGCCAAAATTGGCCATAGACGACGCTTTAAAAGATTTTACTGCTCATCAGTTTAGTGTTATCAGTGATTGATGGCCCAAGAATTATAGCTCTCATTGCGAGGTTCGCGGCGATATGCAACACGTGCAGCATAATTGGAGCAATTGTCGTTTTTGCGTGTAGGCACATCTAATGCATTTTTGCGCATCTATGTGGGGGTGGAGGACTTTAAAAAAAATTGTGTTTTTTTTTGTTTTGTGTGTAATCTTTTTTTATTTATTTTGTGCACATTGTTATCACTATGCTAAGAAATCTCCTATGTGATAACAAATTACAGGTCCCCTTTATGGAAACATCAGGGGTCTCTAAGACCCCTAATGTCACCTAGGGACCCCCAGAGAAGCTGATGAAGCACAGATCTGCTTCATAAGCTTCTCTCCGGTTTCTGTACAGAGGAATGCGGAAGTGATGTAATATACATCACTTCCTGCATTCAGAGACCGGGAGGAGTGCGGAAGGAGATCGTGTACTGATCTTCCTCCGTTCTCAGTGTACAGAGCCACATCGCCCGGGATGGATGGACGCCCGGGGACGGCGACGAGAGGTAAGGATGGGGGGGGGGGCCTCACTTGAATCATACAAGCGATCGGGTGTCTACAGACGCCAGACTGCTTGTATGTTAACGGCCTGCGCTGGCCGTTTAAAATCCTGGCAGTTTAACGCCCGTGCGCGCCGGGGGCAGGCGCGAAGGACGCCCACCCGCATCCAGGAGACTCCCGTCCGGTCGTCTTTCAACGTTCGGCAGACAGGAGGTGGTTAAATAAATGTAAAAATAATAATAAAAAACATTTTAAGTCCCCCGCAAGCACGCACGGCTTCACGTAAACAAACGAAGATCACGCTATACATGTTAGGTATCGCTGCACATGCAGGAGTGAGAGCAATAATTCTAGGGCCAATATGTATGCGTATCTCTACACTGATGACCTGTAGGGGCTTTTAAACCGTCTGGACTTTTTGGGGTACTGAATTTTTTAATTTTATCGTCGTTTCACAGACGCACACAATTTTTAACCTGGGAATGTTCAGTTTCTATTTACTTGCTGTAACCTCATTTTTTATATATTATATTAAAAAATGGGTATTTTATTGTTATCTGGGAAACTAAATTTAACTTAATTTAAGTGCATTTTTCACAAAATTTTTGGGTTTCATAATATGTTGCGCTAATATTGTGCAACATAAAAATTTGCAACTGCCACCATTGTATTCTACAGTCTTGGCTTTCAGAAAATATGTTTCAGAGATCAATGTAAAAAAAGATACAACTGATGCAATTCCGTGGGTGATTTCTTCTAAGCATTACGTTACCATGGATTCAAATCATTAAGTGAAAGGATTTTTCAATGGAAAGGAATGAAAATACATACTTGTAACTACTTAGAAAGAACAGATAAATTCTGGGTCAGGCTGAATTTTAAAAAAAAACATCATCTTTTTGGCCATAAACCATACAACACTCATATTTAGGTGGATGTAACCGCAACCTACAGGTCAGCTATATCAGGGGTGCAGAATTCCTATCTCCCGATGCCCAGGACATGCAGTTTCAGATGTTGGGCAGGTGTTTTTTTTTTCCTACACTTAGCCCTGCTTCGGGCAAGCAGTGCTAAATGTAGAGCGGAGGAAGCCGCCACTTGTTTTGTATAAGTGACCTGGGCGTTTAGCTGCCTGTTTGTGTGTCGTTCCCCCCCCCCAGCCAAAATCACTTGAGGATGGAGAGTGGGGAGTTGACCAGAGAACAGCCATTCTCCGATCTGGTCCTTGTGAATAGTGAGACAGGAACACTGTACTCACAGCCTTCCTATCTCAGCTGTCACATGTGGAACTGTACAGAAGATCGGGCACAATGCTGTGCTCTATCTTCTGTACTGTAGGGCAGGCTCCATAAAGTGATGCCGTTACAGAGGCTTGTTAGCTCCTGTGTGATAGCAATAAAGTTAAGAGGCAAAAATTAAAAATGTTAAATAATTTTTAAAAGAAAAGTATTCTCTAACACTCACAATGTTCATTAAAGGGTAAATTTACTTTCCCAAGTAATTTGGGAAAATCAAATTTCAGCTAATCGTGTTTACAAATGAGTAACGTTTCGGTTTAAATCGTTTTTTGTATCATGGCAAACAGATTGTCATGAGGGACAAGTAGAATGGGTCCCCGCTTTAGTCCTTGGAGAAGTAGTCCACTGCAAGGGTTAACTGTTAATTTCTGGAGTAGTTCTTTAAAGCAACTGTTACTTTTGGGGATATGGTACTATGAGAAGCAATCAAGCAGTGTCTGTATTAAGGACCATAAAATGTACAGACCGGGATCAATAGGTGCTTCTTTACAATTGAATAAGTGAATGAATAATGTATACCTTAGGATGGTTGTAAAGATTAAGTAAAACATACATCATAGGGTTTTGAGTCTGGCTTTAGTAGTTCTGGGGAAAAACTTGATATTGTATAATTGCTGCAAATTACTTCTAATGCAACATTACAAAAAGTGACTTATTTGTGTCAGTCTATGTCCATAAATTATTTTCTAACGCCTCAAAAAAACAATATTTCCTTGTAACCATGGAAACATTAAAACATTCCATATTCTGTACAGATCCAAGAAATGTATTTTACTGCTTTCCTAGAAATAAGCACACAGCTTGAAGTTAAATATCATACTTTTCCAGCTTCTTTCTTTGGTTTGCTACAGTAAACCTTTCATTGTTTGGTGATATACTAGCCAAGGGTACTGCACATTGACAATGCCACTCTTCAAAGAGGCTCTGCACATCTGCCAATTCAGGAGAAAGTGACAATGTCTGTGAAAAGGGACGCTGAACTTCAAAGAACCCATGGCTATCGATGTCCCCATCAAAAAGGTGAAAGCAGGGATAATTAATTTACAAAAATGCTACAAGACTAATCTCTCTGATCCACTTCAGTACAATGTTCACCATGATCACTGTTCAATCTGAAACGACAGGTACTTAAAGCTGAACTCCAGGCCGATATAAAAGACATAAATTAATGAAGCTGTGTAATTATTATAATACAAAATGGATATAGTGCCAACAGTTTGTGTATCGCTTTACAATATCATTAAAGGGGAATTAAGGGAAGAGTGAAATACACTCATCCCCATAATTGGTGCAGACATGCAACACTGAAGCTGTCTTCCATCAGTTCTATTGATCACATACTGCCGATCATCACCCTGCAGGGATTTCCCCCTTCCCCTCTCCATTTCTCTAGTGCTGACTGGAGGGTGCAAAAACTTGTCTCACCGCTAATATTAAAAACAGAGGTTTAGATACACATCTTCTGCATAGAATGTGAAAACCGCACAGCCTCTCTGTGCAGGTTAGAACCTTTATATAGAGCCCTAACTCTAAACTATGAGAGTTTCCATCTTAGAGCACATGTGGCAAAAGATAAAATTGGGTGCCACCCAATTTTATCTTTTGCCACTCTGTTTTTAACCTTAGCGGTGAGACAAGTATTTTTGCAAAATGAGACCTCAAACTCAGAACTAGATAAACAAAAAATACAAATCATTTGAAAGATAAAAAAGCTCTCATATATGAATTTCTGAATATGAAATAAGATTTCCCCATGTCATTCATAGGGTTAAACAAGTGTACAACTGCAATAGCAGCCATGAATTTGGTTTTGTGTTGCATGAAGTAGAAGTGTTTTAGGCAACTGTAAAAAAAAACAACAAAAAAAAAAACCATACGATCACAACTCAAAAATATATTATTTACAGTTAAATCTAAACATGCTTTTAATGTGTGGTCTATGTACAATTTTGGATATTTTTTTTGTGGTTTCTAGGGTTTAAATTGTGCTTGTGATCACTAAAATACATTTTCATTTATTTAATTACTCACAATATAAGCCTGAAACTGCATACAGATTGCGTGACATATACCAACATTATTTTTAAATATGTTGTCCTCTGCTTTCAGAAAAAAAATGTTTTAGCAGTAAAAGGGTTTAAGTTAATGTATGCCGAGATCATGCACGCAGAGTATTTCCATATTCTGAACAAGCAGTAAAACAAAGCAGAACTCCAGGATTCTTTTTTAATTAACTTTGCACTGCAAGGGTTAACTGCCTGTTTGAGTGTAGGTTAAAAAAAACAAACAAAAAACTAACTCACCCAAAGCGTTGAGCAGGCTTCTTCATAGACGGGTCCCTGGAATGTCTCGCACCCTCCTCTGCAGTCTGATGTCCAGTAAATAATCATGTCTGATAAATTTCCCCCACTGAGTATAGACATGAGGACACTGAGGAACATTCCAATGTGCTGCGAAGGAGGGGACAGCTGGCCGGCTCGGAGCTTTGGGTGAGTATATCTTTGTTATTTTCAAAGCCTCGGCCTTTGTTGGGGCCTTTGAGAATGAATAAATTCACATTAAAGGCAACTACAGAGGTCGGGGTCAGCTTGTTTTAAAGCCATTTTGCTGCTTGGTAAGGATATATAAAGTCCACCCAGGCTAAACAAGTACGGTCAAAATACAAGAGGCATGTGTATTGCTAGTTGAATCTTGTATTCTTTTGAAGATCTATGCAGTAATCGAGTATAAAACAACGCATGTACTTTCCCTGCAGGAGTGTCCCATGATAAAGACGGGTCAATGCTGTAAACTATTCTTTAGTGGGGTTACTGGTCTAAAGTTTTCTGCGGGCCAGCAGTCTGCTGCATCCCACCCACACTCAAGCAAAGTGCAGAACAGTGATGACGATGCCACAACATTTATAAGGCAATATCTGGGTTTGCGAAAGCATTTGGTGCACACAGAGTGGATTTAAATCTTTTGTAGCTATTGAGGGATATATGAGCTTTTAGCGCAGGGATCAGTTTTAAAGCTCAACTCTAGCCACAACCATCTTACCCAAGTCCAACAATTTGAACAGCTTATTTGCGTTAAAGCCGCCGGCTATAAATCTACACAGCTGCCTTCACCCTGCAAATCCTCTTCTTTAAAATGTAGGTGAAAATCCAGCTCATGCTGGATTTACAGGCCCACTTCGGCTGTAGGCTGTTCATGAATCTACATTGCATTATATGCTTCAAGAAAAACGTCCTGACTTGGTTGAAAGCAGTTTACCATTGCCCCTCAGCTAGTGTCCGCTATCTTAACCCCTGAACAACCAGTGACGTACATAGTACGTCATTGCAGCGAGCCCGTGTAACAGACTGTTTACAACTGTAAGGGTACGTTAACACCAGATGCAGTGTGTTCCGGCCCAATTCTGGCCAGAACGCACTGCATCGCATTGTGTCCGGCTCACTTTTTTGCGGGGCTGGAGAGGGCGTGGTGGGCCATTGAAGTGAATGGCACCGTAGCCACATCCTCCGGCCACAATGCGATCGGCCGCGGCTACTGTGCAATTCACTTCAATGGCCCTCCACGTCCCCTCCTCCCCCTCAAAAAGCCGGCCACAATGTGATGCACTGCGTTCTGGCCAGAATCGGTCCGGAACGCACTGCATCTGGTGTGAATGAACCCTAAAGCAGCCTGTCGGCTTTACAATAGAAGCAATTATGGCGACCCCAGATCGCTTCTACGGGGCGGTAAGGTGCCTGCCCCACCCCGTTTCCCGGGCTCCGTTGCCCCACCTGCGCGCCCAGGACTGGCACCTCGGGTGTCGACAGAAAGCAGGGGAGGAAAGCGGTGAACCTCTGTTCACCAATCTCCTCCCCGCTCTAGGGGACCAGGAGTGACATGGATTGCATCACTTCCGGTACCTGAGCTGTCATTGCTGGGCTCCTGAAGCCGAGCAATAAGCTACTGAGCTGCGATCTGCACTTCAATCGTTGTAGAGGTGATACTAGGGGTCTTTTGGAGCCCCATTATCACCTTAGAGAGTACCCCTCACCCCCAATATGCTATCACATGGGGAGCTTGTAAGCCCCCGTCATGTTATAGCAATTAAAGTTTAAAAAAAAGTTTTAAAAAAAAATAAATGTAAAAATTAAACATTTTTTAAAGTCCCCCGCCAGCACACGCGTATTCACGTACATTGGTCGGGTGAGCCTACGTACGAAAACGAAGATCGCGCTACACATAATGGGTATCACCAGGCACGTCAGAGGGAAAGCAATATTTCTATGGCCAATGTTTATGTGCATCCCTAAATTGATGACCTGTAGGGGCTTTTAATGCGTCATCTATGGACTTCTTGGGGTACTGAGGTTTGTCGCTGTTTCACAGGTGCACACAACTTTTAACCTGGGAATGTTGGGTATCTGGTTATTCACTGTAACCTCATCTTTTAGATTAAAAAAAAAAAAAAAAAAAAAAAAAAGGTATTATTTTGTGTTTTGGGGCACTACATTTAACTTAAGTGTATTTTTCACTAAATGTATGAATTTGATTACGTTTTGCGCTAATATCGTGCAACATAAGAATTTTAATTTGCCACCATTTTATTCTACAGGGTCTTGGCTTTCAGAAAATATGTTTGGGGGTTTGACTACATTTTCAGGCCTAAAATGTGGATTATATTACGTGTGCAAAAAACGAGAAAAAAAAAGCCTTGGCAGCGAAAGGGTCCTCAAGGGGTTAAAGTGTATTTCCACTTTCACAGCCAAATTGGGATAACTTATATTTGTTATATGTTCCCATTCACATAGGATAAGCTAAAACACACACCTTGTGGTTTAAATTGCTATTGCGTGGGTTAGGATTTTAAGGGTTAAAATTTCTTCTTGCTTGTATTCCTTTGAAATGTTAGCAGGGGCTGTGAGGGGGCTTGTCCATTTTATGTTAATAAAGCTCATCAGAAACACAATTCTCAAATTTCCATCCTAAGTCTTTCTATAAAAGGACAGATCGTTGTGAAAGGGCTAAGAAAAACCTGGAAATCGGCCCTTTTGCCCGATTTAACAAAACATTTGAAAAGGTCAGACATTTCTTTAAGAGTTATTTTTTTAGTATGCTGTGTGAATATGAACATATAATGAACATGTATATATATTTGGATTGCAAAAGTGGAAATACACAAATCTTATTTGTCTCAGAACCCCTCGTGTACCTTATTAGAAAGAAACCAAAACAGACATGGAGTTCACGTGGGAGCCAAAACATATAAACGCAGCTCATTTGTGGATTACATTAAACCCCATCTCAACCACAGTTTCTTAGCTAATCTGTTATCCACCTTACAATCCTCGCCCAGATATCCAGTCTCACCATTAACAAGGAGTAATCCTCCGCTCTCAATATCTCCTCACCAATAGAAATTGTCACCAACCCTGCACTCTAACTTCTTCATATGAAACAACAACCCAATTAAACTACTCGGGAATAAAAATTACTTAAGATTATAAATCTTTATATTCTGACTGCCTACTTTCAACAAAAACTTAGCATAACCTCTCCTGGATGGGGAAAAGCAATGGCATCAAAATTACCATATTATCTGAGCTTCGTTACCTCTTTCACACCATACCCATCCCCCTTCCCAGATAAACTTTTCAGAACCATGTCATTGCCTTTGTCTGGAGCCACAAAAGACCCAGAATCGACAGTGGCCAAGGTCTAACCAAGCTTTACTAGTATGAAACAAACTGCCCCACTGGCTTTTCTCTATTCTGATACATACATTATGTACATTTACAACAATATGGGTATAACTGGAGACCCATCATTGCTCGCCAACTAACTCTGGGGCAATACTTTGGATACAATACTCTGGGGCAATACTTTGGCCGCTGAGGGGCGGGCTTCCGATGACCGCAATGCAGAAGGGCAGTGTGCACACCGGCCCGTTCCGCAGCTATCGGACGAGCAGGCTAGAAATCCGCCGACAATCGTACGATTCTCGACGGGTTTTCGAGCATGTTGGTTCGACAAAAGACGTGCGACCGTACAGTAGAAACGGTCGCAGTTCTTCGTTCACACTGCTCGATTCTCGTACGATCGCGGGATTTCGCCCGATTCTCGTACAAGAATCGAGCAGTGTATGGGCACCTTAACACTGTCCTTCTGGAGGGTGTCTACGTTTGTTCCCCATTGTCCCTGTCTGTTGTAAAGTAGCCAATGCTCCAAGCTCGCTCCTGGGATAGACTAAAATATCATGTTTAGTTTACTAATTTGGATTGAGATTTGTAGATCCATCACGGGAGTGATCTTGCTAGTTTCACCGGGAGTCTGCTTAAACAGCCCCGATGCTGGCGACGTACACTGTACGTCGTCAGTCACGAAGGGGTTAAACATTTGGAAGCTCAACAAATTACTCTAAACTGGTTCTAAAATGAAGGAGTCCATCATGCGACTGCTGTAATAGGCTGTCACAGTGGTGAAATGATTGGGGGCCCATCCCACCAGCTCCCAATATGATTATGGTGACCAGAGCTGTGAGAGCTCAATCTGTGTGCTGGCAGTGCACAGTGAACGCGTTTTCAACACAACATTGGAGCGCCACTGGCGCAAAGGCCCACTCACCATGCTGGGGGGAAACGGTTAATAGCCTACCAACACCTGCTGATTGTTTACAATAGAAGAAGACTGGCAGCCTGCCATGATCTGTTCTCATAGAGCAAAACTGGTGGTGTGGGGTGACATTCATCAATTATCACATATGTGACCACTACTCATTCGCATTTCAAAGTACTGTTGCAAATTATGACAAATTTAATATTGCAGTGCCCAGTGAATTGTAAAAATCACTCATCTGCAAAAGCTATAACATTGAAAATCCAGGAATGTAAAATATTGTGATACCACCAAACTAGTGATATCATCGTGTCTAATACAGTCCATTCACCTGCATAAGACATGAGGGTGGAGAGAGACATACCACAGCCAGATCGGAGGGGGGAAGGGGAGAGAAGGGAGCAGCCCACGCCACAGGATCGAGGATTAGGTGACCATATCATCTGTACTCCCGCCCTAGACAAGCAGATATCCCTTGCAGGGTGGGGTGGCCCCACTGCAAGGGTTACCTTTAGGGATGCACTGATACCGGTATTTTGGTACCGAGTACGAATACCGATAATTTTTTTTCGGTACTCGCCGATACCAATTACCGAGTAACGGAAGTCCCATTCAGGAAGCCAGGTGGCGTGTAATGACTCGCCACCTGGCTTCCTGATTAGCCGGGAAGCAGGGCAGCGTGTAAAGAGTCGCCACCCGGCTTCCCGATAAACAAAAAAGTCCCCTCTTACCGTAGTATGTGCAGCCTGTCATCCCCCGGGGCCTCTCCAGCGAGAACGCGGCCTTCGTCTGGTACCCAGCCGGAGCCGTCTAGCCGGCCAATCAGGAAGCCAGGCACCGTGTAATGACGCGACGCCCTGCTTTCTGATTGGCCGGGAGGCCGGCTCCATGCTCTCTTGTCATGAGATGACGAGGGAGCATGTAAGCCAGGCACGGTGTAGTCACGCGACGCCCTGCTTTCTGATTGGCCGGGAGGCCGGCTCCATGCTCTCTTGTCATGAGATGACGAGGGAGCATGAAGCCAGCTTCCCGACAAATCAGAAAGCAGGGCGTCGCGTCATTAGACGGCGCCCGGCTTCCTGATTAAACGGCTCGGGCTGGGTACCGGACGAAGGCCGCATTTTCGCTGGATAGGCCCCGGGGGATGACAGGCTACACATACTAAGGTAAGGTAACCTTACCTCACGAGGCCAGCTTCCGGTCAATCGCGAAACCGGGCAGCGTGTAATGACGAGCTGACCGGCTTCGTGACACCGGAAGTACTCGTGCTAGGCATCGGAGCATTTGGGCGAGTACAAGTACTTGCCCAAATACTCGGAATCATGGAACCGTGTCTAAATTGCTAGTTGATACCAAGCACACACAGAAAGATAATGGTGGCACTCGCTGTAAAGGGTAGACCAGGGCATCTCAGACTGCTGGTCTGAGTGGCCCACTTACTATGAGTTGATCGATTGACAGGCCAGGAGATTCCCGGTCTGTCCCACCCACATTCTCAACTACAATTCCGGCTGCATGATGGAAATGGGAAATTCCTAAGCCGTGCCACACATTGCGCTTGATATCTCCTTCAGTTGCCCTATTGTAGCTGCCAATGGAAGCTATGACATCACAACATTAAAAAAAAAAAAAGTATTTTACTCATAAACTGGAAAGTTTAAAAAAACAGCACATTTATAATATACAGATGTTATGCTGCAAATGAACTATTATCCCAGAGTTCAGCTTGAAATTGTGTAAGTCATAAAAATGATGCTGCTAAAGGCACAGTACAAACCCATTTTCTCTTTTCATCAGAAAATGTATTAACTTGCTGTTTTTCAGGATTTAAAGCACTACCTGTTGCTACCCTTCGTGCTCATTTACACAAATGGGATGTGTTAAGTTAACACATGCAACTGCATTATGGATCAATTCATTTTAAAAGGCACCCCGATGCACTAAGGGACTGCACCTACACTGCAACTGCAGACCTGTAATGCATTTTATTGGGCTACCTTTACATAATGCACAACACACCACAAAGTAAATTGGCCTTTAAAGTGTATGTATATAGATATATAAAATAAAGAAGGGAACACCCCTGTCAGTTCATTTGTTGCGGTTTGTCCGATTGGGGAGATTTCACTTCACTTCCTGTCCCTCAGACACAACCGGAAGTGTAAGGAAATCTACAAAGTGAGGGGAATTGCCCTCAAACAGTTGTCACCTGAACAGGTTTACTCGCTGGAAGATCTCTTGCAGGCTGCAAGGATCTGAATGGTGGCTACGCTTTGTACACAACCAATAAAGAAGAAAAAATTTTTTTTTAAATCAGTGACAGCTCAGGCAATTTGCAATACAACATCGGAGCTGTCAGAGTGCACTAGTTCATCCACTGAAACACAGCATTTCGGCAGATGGGATAATGTGAACGGGCCCCTATACTAGGACAGGGAATGTGTTATTTGCTAGATCAAGAGACGAAAAATGGAAAAGCAAAAAAAAAAAGGACAAATGCAGACAACTCATCTACGCTACACTACAATACCTTTTTGTTTTATGGTTTAGATATGCTTTAAAAGGGACAGTATATCTGTACACCTTGTCAGCTGTGAATTGCCTCTTGCAGGAAAATCTCTTGGTAACCACACAATGCTTTTAGCTATCAGTTGTATACATTTACAGCAGACCACAGGCAGAAAACGACAGCACAACCATTGTGTCTTTAGGGGCAATCTCAAAAATCATGGGGAAGGGCAAACAAAAATAAATCAAATAAACTTTAAGGGGTCTATATACAGAACAACGTGTTTTTACCCAAGATTTACATTGTTTCTAATTGGATTCAAATGGGAAAATGTATGAATCCTGGGTGAAAACATTTATAAATAGACCCCCTGAAGTAGATAACTAAAAAATAAATCCAAATAAAGCTGTCAGGATACATTAGTAAATATCATTTATAGGGTTGCACCAACTAATTGATTTAATAGATGATAAATCAAGAATGAGAACCGTTAATTCTCATGATCAATACGTTGATTCAATCCGTTGAATTCCCTCCCCACTGGGAGCCGCTGCATGCTGCAGTCTGTGTCCCCTTCAATCCCCGCCTGCATCGTCAGAGGCGATCAAAGGGGATACAGAGCACTGCAGTCAGTGACCAGCAGGGAGGCGAGACCGCTGTGCCTCTGCATTACCCCCTCCCCCACCCCCCCACTCTCCGTGCACCCGCTGCTCCGCCCGTGCCAACGCTGATCCACCCATGTCCTTGCTGCGCCCCTCTTCTGTTGGTTTTTAGAAAGCCGGCATTGAGTCTCCCATCCAGCAGCTATTGGCTACTATAACTGCACCCGCACAATGCCAATCAGCAGAGGAGAGGCCTGAAGGAAAACTATTCTGAAAGAAAAGTTTTGCCCTGTACTGATTTTTCATCTAGAATGTGGGATGGTAATGGACGGATGGGGGGATATGAGTTGTAAACTAGATGTCTGTCTTAACAAAAGGGTTAAAGATAAGATCTTGAAGCATTGCACGTTAATGAAAATAATCTCTAATCTTTCTATGAGGACAACCAGATTCCTTGCGAAGACCAGCCCTGCAGACACACCAAAAAGGTAAGAACCGTTTTGTTTTTACCATATTTTTAGGTATGTTGTGTGAATAGGAACACAAAACATATAGAGGAATTTTCTCAAATGGAACTGCAAAAGTGGAAAAAACTATTTAAATGAAGTTGGAAAATAAAGTGCGAGCCAGCTTCCTGCATCTCCTAATTCTCTTCTTTATGTGCTAAATTATTTATTATAGTCTCTGCCAAACATTTCCTCAATAAAAACAGAATAAAGCTGCAATATTTCCCTTAGTCACGTTCTACCAGCTGTGCATAGAATGCAGCACAACAGGTTAAATGTGTTAACTCAGCAAGCAAACATGCTAGGCTACAGCAAACCAGAGCAAGCCACAAACTGGAAGCAGCAGAGCGTTGTATAAAGAGAGAGGCAACTTGTCACCACACCCACCCCACGCCACCAACAAATGAGAAGCAACAGAAGGGGAGGGTGGCAGCGTACAAGCTTGAAGGCCCCTTGGTGGTATGACGCAGTTAGGCTACCTGATCTTCCCCTCCCTCTGACAACATTGTTCTTGTGCAAGGAAGACAACATAGTCTAAACGGGAGGCGATACTGTAACTTTCTTTCATGTCATAGGTTAGATCTTAATATGACAGCAATTAATTTGCATTCTGCATCACTGTTGCCTGTAAAGATGAACATTTTAAGTAAGATTAATTTAGAGTTACTCTAAAAGCCTAAATATTTACAATAATGAAGGGAAATAAAATCAAAGAATCACACGCAATATTTATTTATTTTTAACAACTAAAATAAGTGAATCATATATATGATTTTTTTTTTGGTTTTATTTAACAAGTGGAGTAACTCAAGTACTCAAGTTTACTAGGCTTTTGATAAAATCCCTAACAAAAAGGGTGGGATTGGAAGGTAATCTACTATAGACAGTAAACATGGAGGTGTGGCACATAAAGGAAGGGAGTACCCATGGGGGTATGAATCCCATGACACCAAATAAGGAAGAGGGCGTCTGAGAATGCAAAAAAATCCAATCAACTATACATATCAAAACAAAATACTACACACACAAAATAAGCTAAAAGTACATTCCATAAGTCAACACCAAGTATAAACAAACAAAGCCCGCTTCCATACACAGATGTGAAATACTTGGTAAAGAGTTTGACGACATCGGATACCATACAGATACTACGAATATGAAAAGACGTGAATTCATAGATTATATTGTGCAAAGTCAGCAGAGTCATTGTTAGTCTCTATACTAAAAGACATATTATAAAAAGAGACAAAATACATTCTGCTAAAGATGTGCTATTAAAATAAAAATCGCAGGCAGGCGTTTCAGATGTAACATTGAAACTGAAAAGTGGCCAAATTATGAAGCATATGTTGCAATTCATTACGGTGCCTCCAATGTACTGTACAAAGCTGACGAAACTGCTCATCTGTTTACCACATCTGTAGAGTCAGGAGACCTGACATGAATCAAACATTTGTCATCTGACAGTACCCATACAATCCACCCAAATCACCACATCCCAGCCTTGGATCACACCACTGCTTTCCCCTCCATAGCTTGTCATCTGCCTGCTGAATACATTACAACACAACTGACATACGATCTTTGACCTTTTCAGTAGAACTTTGAAGCAGCCATGCTTATTATGGGTCCCTGGCTCCACCCCCTCCCTAACTCCACCAATGACCAGATCTTAACCAGCACCAAATGCCTAAAAAAAATAATCACATCAATAAATCCAGATCACATGGCTTGTCTTTACACTGCTCCAACCATTAGGCCCCATTCACAAGTCCCACTCATGGAATGACACAAAAAGTAACCCTCCCTCTCCTAAATGCAAGGATTAAATGCTTGTTAAATTTCAACTCCTGGGAAAAGAATACCCTAGCAGAGAAGCTCCTCCCATACTGCAAGGGGTAAATGTTTGTTTACACACAGGGTACCAGAAAAAAAAAAAAAAGGAGGTTTTACTTACCCAAATTCCTCAATCCCCCAGCAGCCAGTGTGCTCCCAGGGGAGTGAACGTCCTTGTTCCTGGTACCCTGGGCATTGACAAGCATTTATTTCCAGACTTCTTCTGGAGTGAGAGGGATACAGTGCAATACTTGCCTTATTCTAGATTGCTCTGGCACTCCAGGTAGAGGGCCATCCCTCTGTACAGTATGTGGCTATGGCATCGGGGGTGACCCCCGGCCGGAGTGCCTTGCAGAAGAGGCTTCGGGGGACACACAATCATGGAAGTATTACAGCTTATTCCTCTACCCCTAAATTTAAAGCAAAGAATGAGACATTGCCAGCCATCGGGCTGCTTATTGTGATTAAACTCACCCGCCTGTTGTCAGCCCTCATCACAACGTACACAGTGCATGCACAGCTCCGGGGACATTCAAGAGCCACCTTGGGGCCCAGAGTTATGGGATTCCCCCAGCTGGCACCCTTAAAACCCGTGGAGATGTGACATCACTGGAACCGAGCTATCTGCAGACTTTAATGAGCATATAACACTTAAAAGGGGGGTCATTTACCACAAAAACAAGTATTTTTATTTTAGCCATGTGACTCCAATTATCCAATCAGATTGGACTTTACTGGAAAGCACGGTCACTTTTTTTTCTAAACAAGGTAGTGTGTGAGCTGTACAGACTGAGCCTGGAGTAACTGAAGTGACATGTGCTCTTTGACCTTTCAAGTGAACATGATCGGAGCAGCCATGACTTGTCCCGGAGTCCCAGCAGCTGCCTGTGTGATCCCTCTCGGACTTGTCATGGAGAAGAGCGGCGAGCTGTGAGGACAGTGCCCAGGTTACCGAGCACAGAGTGGCGCCAAAACAAGGGACAGAGCTCAAGGTGCGGGCCGTATCCGGGCCACAAGGCCCCTCCCACCTGGGAGCTTCGTCCACAGCAACGAGCACAGACATGTGACCTCCGGTTGCTATGGGTTACAGCACACAGCCTTATCACCGGACAACTGCTGCTAAAATAAACGAGCGGCACAGTCAACACAGGCGAGCCGGGCACAACAATAAACGGGAGCCCGGACAGCGGGAAAGCAGACAGAGCCCAGCAAAAAAAAAGGCCGCGTCCTCCCCTCCCCCCACATCTCCTCCTCCTGTCCGTCTCCCGCCACCGCTTCCCCGGGCCAGGCCCCGCAACCTATCTCCGGGGGAAACACCCCCGAACTCGGCTCAAAACACAACAAGGCCGCACCAGGGAAACTTCCACCAACGTGTCCGCCATTTTACAACTTACCTCAGCTCCAGCACAGCGCGCCTCCCGGGGGAGGGCCTCGTCCCGCCGGCTGCTGCTAATCCCGAGAATAGACGGAGACAGGCTTCCTAAACCGAAAAGTCACCGAACGGCGAGGCCCAATCCTTATCCCGGCCTGAGGTGAGAAATAAGGAGCGCTTTGGCGGCTGCTCGGCTTGAGTTGTTCGCTCCTCGGCAGCTCGAAGTCGAATGAGGCGCGCAGGCGCCACCTGGTGGCCACAAGGCGGCGGAGGCTCTCGCTGTGACACAGCGCCACCTAATGGGCAGAGCCCTTGTTTTGGTTATTTAACCCCAGACTGGACACACGTCCGGTAACCCCTTCACTGCCGTGACTTAACCGGATGTTTGTGACTTTGTTATAGTGGCTGTTGTAGATCGTCTGTCACATAAACCCCTGACGGAAATCTGTTTGTACACAATACGTTTCATGTTTGGAATACTTTGTTATATACTTTGCTCATTCCCACGGGTGTATAGAAAATGCTGCATTGTGATCCATACAATGTATGGTTCTTTATGGATCTGAACGGGTCAGTATTGTATGTTATGGGCCCATGTACACCGGCGCTGCGTTGTGCTCAGTAATCTTGCGCTGCTTTCAAAGTAGAAAGTTCTGGGTGTGCAGTCCGTATTTCTGCGTAATTTACGCACCTACGCAGGTGAAAGCGGAATATGATGGATGTGAATGTTTAACCTCCCTGGCGGTAATCCCGAGTGTGGCCCGGGGTTAACTTTCAGTACCAAAAGCTGTAACCCCCGAGCCACACTCGGGATTACACTACGCTTCACTTACCTTCTCCCTACGAGCCGCGCTGTGTCCTCCGGCCAATGCCGGCATCCTCCTTCCGGGTTCCGTCCCTGTCAAACGTCCGGGTTGCAGGGGGCAGAACCGGCGGGAGATTTAAACGTAAAGAATAGAAAAAGAAAAAAAATAGACAAAAATAAATTAGTAATCAGACCGCCAGGGAGGTTAATGGGCGCTTACACGTCTAAGCTGAAACACTTAAAGAACATGGAAGACGTGTAATTCTGCTGGCAAGATCCAGCGTACATGTCCGTATTTTACCCCCTCTATAGACTTACATAAAGGTGTAGGCCTAAAGACCCTAAAAGTTGATGAATCTGATCGGAATGCTATAAAACCGTCCACTCACATTACAATCTGCAATAGATTTCCCAACAACTATGTAGCATGAGGGCCAACTCCACAACCCATCCAATGGGAGGAATTTATCAGAATCTGGAGCAGCTGTGCCTGACAACCAACCAGCTTTTCTCTTTCATTTTCAAAGCTTAACTGAACACACTAAAGAGAGAAGCTGATTGGTTGTCATGGGCAACTGCTCCATATTCTGTCTGCTCCAGTTTTGATAAATTCCCCCCATGGCATGGGTTGTGGAGTTGGCGCTAGTGCTACATATTTGTTGGTAGAGGATATTGTCCATTGAAAGGGGGGAATTTCCTAAAACTGGAGCAGACAGAATCCAGTGCAGCTGTGCCTGGCAACCAATCAGCTTCTTCAATCTTTAGCTTGAAGATGAAAGCTAGAAGTTGATTGGTTGCCAGGCACAGCTGCACTGGATTCTGTCTGCTCCAGTTTTGATACGTTCCCCACATTGTATCTTGTGGAATGATTTCTGGTATATTTGGGAAATGATTGCTATTTCGTCCACATTCACACCTCCGCATTCTGTGAACGCAGGCAAAACGCGCGCTTTGACGTGTGTGTTCACAGAACGGGTCACGCTTGAAGTGCTTTTACTTGTTAATGGCACCCCAAACGTGGCCAGGCAAACCTGCGTTTTTCCCACACTTGCATGCGTGTTAAAATGTGCAAACCATACAGAAAAAACATGCAGGACACCCGTAGAAGAACCTGCTACATGAGCTACTTTCTGCATTCGTTACATGTGCGGCACCCATTGAAATCAATGTGCAACACATGGCAAATGCAACACGTGTTCCCAGTACACCGAGGTCTGAGCAGGGAGTTTGCGTGGTGTCAGCTATAGAATGCTGTGGTTGGGTGACAGGTGTGATCTCTGGCCATCTGTGTCCCACAACGCCGGAAAGATTCACTTCAGGAGAATCTGCAGCCGTCTTCACGTGATAAAGCAATCTGACATTCTAGAACTATCCGGGACTGCCTGCTTATCAAACTGTCACACATGGCAGCCATGGATGTGAAATGCAGACATGATGAGCCCAGGTTCTTTGGGCTTTTTGATGATACTCATCTACAGTGCATTTGAAATGTGGCAGAACCCCACATACATGTACACAACATACCAGGCTGATGAAATGTTCTTGTGTACATGTTCCTTCAATCCCATTCCATGGAAGGCCGTGGCAGATCCCCACAAACATGTACACAACATACCGGGCTGATGAAAAGTATTTGTGTACATGTTACTTCCATCACATTCCACAGAAGGCCATGGCAGTACCCCACATACATGTACACAACATACCGGGCTGATGAAGTGTACCAGTGTACGTTCCTTCTATCCCATTCTACAGAAGGCCATGGCAGTACCCCACATACATGTACACAACATACCGGGCTGATGAAGTGTACCCGTGTACGTTCCTTCTATCCCATTCTACAGAAGGCCATGGCAGTACCCCACATACATGTACACAACATATGGGGCTGATGAAGTGTACCCGTGTACGTTCCTTCTATCCCATTCTACAGAAGGCCATGGCAGTACCCCACATACATGTACACAACATATGGGGCTGATGAAGTGTACCCGTGTACGTTCCTTCTATCCCATTCTACAGAAGGCCATGGCAGTACCCCACATACATGTACACAACATATGGGGCTGATGAAGTGTACCCGTGTACGTTCCTTCTATCCCATTCTACAGAAGGCCATGGCAGTACCCCACATACATGTACACAACATATGGGGCTGATGAAGTGTACCTGTGTACGTTCCTTCTATCCCATTCTACAGAAGGCCATGGCAGAACCCCACATACATGTACGATGTATGTTCCTTCTATCCCATTCTACGGAAGGCCATGGCAGAACCCCACATACATGTACACAACATATGGGGCTGATGAAGGGTACCCGTGTACGTTCCTTCTATCCCATTCTACAGAAGGCCATGGCAGTACCCCACATACATGTACACAACATATGGGGCTGATGAAGTGTACCCGTGTACGTTCCTTCTATCCCATTCTACAGAAGGCCATGGCAGAACCCCACATACATGTACGATGTATGTTCCTTCTATCCCATTCTACAGAAGGCCATGGCAGAACCCCACATACATGTACGATGTATGTTCCTTCTATCCCATTCTACGGAAGGCCATGGCAGAACCCCACATACATGTACACAACATATGGGGCTGATGAAGGGTACCCGTGTACGTTCCTTCTATCCCATTCTACGGAAGGCCATGGCAGAACCCCACATACATGTACACAACATATGGGGCTGATGAAGGGTACCCGTGTACGTTCCTTCTATCCCATTCTACGGAAGGCCATGGCAGAACCCCACATACATGTACACAACATGCGGGGCCCAATATAAAATGAACACAATGTATATTGAAATCATATCTGTTCTCGTGGAGGAAACCAAAACAATTGTAGTGATCAGCAATTCTGATCGACATGTGAGGTTTTCTACAAGTTGTGATGTCATCATAGGATCCGGCGTCCTTTAACAATCTGCACAACTTTCACCCAATTTTTCTGATTCTTGTGGGAGAATCCTGGGTGAATGGGATGGTGGTTTCATGGATGAGGGTGAATGGTGCGAGTGTATTGTGTGAATGAAAGGCTTTATTGTTCTTTTGTTGTGTCAGGATGTAGAGAGAAGAGCTCAGCATGGCTCCTCAGCAGGAGGACAAGTGTGACCCAGAAAAGAGCAGACAACTGTTTACTTCTCCAATCCTACAACCAGGCGGCCGGGTATTAGCAGCCATTACACCGCCTGGATGCTATTTGTTTCCATAATCGTGTCCCAGGCAGCCTCCTCCCCTCACACACAAGGGTTAAGAGGAAGTGGAGAAAATGGGGGGGGGAGAGGCCATCACACACATGCGCCGTCCTCTTGTTGTCCTCGCCTGGGGAGGCCGGGATGTGTGTCAGGCGGAAAGCTTCATAAATACCTCACACCGTGTTAAACAAACGTACGGGGCGGAAATATGGCGCTTTCAGCACCATAATAGGGGCAATGCTTGCAGTCATGGCGCCCCCGTAGCCGCCGCGCTCGGCCAGCCGGCCCACAGGGTTAATGGCGTATGTCTTTATTCAGCGGCCGCCATGGCGCCTGCTCGCTTTGCCTACGTGCCTTTGTGGGGAGGGAGGGGCTGGAAACAGGAAGGAGGACCGTACAGACATGGAGCCGATAGCCAGGGGACGGGGAGGAATCATGGACTCTCCATCTACTCCGAGGTACAAGAAAACTGGCGCCAAATCAGTGACCCCGAGGCCGTGTATATCCCGAGTGGACGACGTGTACTTCACCCTGTGCATCATAAACATACCAATAAAAAGGTTTCTGAATAATCGTATCATCTGTGTTCATCCTTTGTTGTGTATTGTCACTGCCAATCATGGAGGAAATGAGGATTGGTGTACACAGAATAATGTGTGAATGTCAGTAATGCATATTGAGGGCTTTACATGTCCAATAAATAACAATAATGTCACAGCCATTCCTTAATTGTTGGAGGATTGTGGCACCCTGTCCATCCATACTCCTCTCCTTCCTACTGTGCCATCCATTACTACTCCTTCCTGCAGCGCTGCCCATCTATACTGCTCCTCCCTCCAGTACCGTCCATCCATACGCCTCTCCCTCCTGCAGTGCCGTCCATCCATCCATACACCTCTCCCTCTTGCAGTGCAGTCCATCCATCCATACGCCACTGCTTCCTGCAGTGCCGTCCATCCATCCATTCGCCACTGCTTCCTGCAGTGCCGTCCATCCATCCATACGCCACTGCCTCCTGCAGTGCCATCCATCCATCCATACGCCACTGCCTCCTGCAGTGCCTTCCATACTCCTCTCCTTCCTGCAGTACCGTCCATCCATACTCCTCTCCTTCCTGCAGTACCGTCCATCCATACTCCTCTCCCTCCTGCAGTACCGTCCATCCATACTCCTCTCCTTCATGCAGTACCGTCCATCCATACTCCTCTCCCTCCTGCAGTGCCGTCCATCCATACTCCTCTCCCTCCTGCAGTCCCGTCCATCCATACTCCTCTCCCTCCTGCAGTGCCGTCCATCCATCCTCCTCTCCCTCCTGCAGTGCCGTCCATCCTCCTCTCCCTCCTGCAGTGCCGTCCATCCTCCTCTCCCTCCTGCAGTGCCGTCCATCCATCCATACTCCTCTCCTTCCTGCAGTGCCGTCCGTCCATACATACTCCTTCCTCCCCCCCCCTTTTTTTCCCCCCCCCCCCCCCCCCCGCCACAACACACACACACACACACACGAATGTGCCCCTAGGGTCCTCAATACTGCATGAAAATGCATTTCAAGAAGGAATCCCATGCATTATTTTGTGGCTAGGTCACATCCATAGGCTGCAACCTTAGTCCCCACATACATGTACACAACATGCGGGGCCCAATATAAAATGAACACAATGTATATTGAAATCATATCTGTTCTCGTGGAGGAAACCAAAACAATTGTAGTGATCAGCAATTCTGATCGACATGTGAGGTTTTCTACAAGTTGTGATGTCATCATAGGATCCGGCGTCCTTTAACAATCTGCACAACTTTCACCCAATTTTTCTGATTCTTGTGGGAGAATCCTGGGTGAATGGGATGGTGGTTTCATGGATGAGGGTGAATGGTGCGAGTGTATTGTGTGAATGAAAGGCTTTATTGTTCTTTTGTTGTGTCAGGATGTAGAGAGAAGAGCTCAGCATGGCTCCTCAGCAGGAGGACAAGTGTGACCCAGAAAAGAGCAGACAACTGTTTACTTCTCCAATCCTACAACCAGGCGGCCGGGTATTAGCAGCCATTACACCGCCTGGATGCTATTTGTTTCCATAATCGTGTCCCAGGCAGCCTCCTCCCCTCACACACAAGGGTTAAGAGGAAGTGGAGAAAATGGGGGGGGGAGAGGCCATCACACACATGCGCCGTCCTCTTGTTGTCCTCGCCTGGGGAGGCCGGGATGTGTGTCAGGCGGAAAGCTTCATAAATACCTCACACCGTGTTAAACAAACGTACGGGGCGGAAATATGGCGCTTTCAGCACCATAATAGGGGCAATGCTTGCAGTCATGGCGCCCCCGTAGCCGCCGCGCTCGGCCAGCCGGCCCACAGGGTTAATGGCGTATGTCTTTATTCAGCGGCCGCCATGGCGCCTGCTCGCTTTGCCTACGTGCCTTTGTGGGGAGGGAGGGGCTGGAAACAGGAAGGAGGACCGTACAGACATGGAGCCGATAGCCAGGGGACGGGGAGGAATCATGGACTCTCCATCTACTCCGAGGTACAAGAAAACTGGCGCCAAATCAGTGACCCCGAGGCCGTGTATATCCCGAGTGGACGACGTGTACTTCACCCTGTGCATCATAAACATACCAATAAAAAGGTTTCTGAATAATCGTATCATCTGTGTTCATCCTTTGTTGTGTATTGTCACTGCCAATCATGGAGGAAATGAGGATTGGTGTACACAGAATAATGTGTGAATGTCAGTAATGCATATTGAGGGCTTTACATGTCCAATAAATAACAATAATGTCACAGCCATTCCTTAATTGTTGGAGGATTGTGGCACCCTGTCCATCCATACTCCTCTCCTTCCTACTGTGCCATCCATTACTACTCCTTCCTGCAGCGCTGCCCATCTATACTGCTCCTCCCTCCAGTACCGTCCATCCATACGCCTCTCCCTCCTGCAGTGCCGTCCATCCATCCATACACCTCTCCCTCTTGCAGTGCAGTCCATCCATCCATACGCCACTGCTTCCTGCAGTGCCGTCCATCCATCCATTCGCCACTGCTTCCTGCAGTGCCGTCCATCCATCCATACGCCACTGCCTCCTGCAGTGCCATCCATCCATCCATACGCCACTGCCTCCTGCAGTGCCTTCCATACTCCTCTCCTTCCTGCAGTACCGTCCATCCATACTCCTCTCCTTCCTGCAGTACCGTCCATCCATACTCCTCTCCCTCCTGCAGTACCGTCCATCCATACTCCTCTCCTTCATGCAGTACCGTCCATCCATACTCCTCTCCCTCCTGCAGTGCCGTCCATCCATACTCCTCTCCCTCCTGCAGTGCCGTCCATCTCTCCTGCCCTCCCGTCCATCCATCCCTCCCTCCCTCCTGCAGTGCCGTCCATCCTCCTCTCCCTCCTGCAGTGCCGTCCATCCTCCTCTCCCTCCTGCAGTGCCGTCCATCCTCCTCTTCCTCCTGCAGTGCCGTCCATCCATCCATACTCCTCTCCTTCCTGCAGTGCCGTCCGTCCATACATACTCCTTCCTCCCCCCCCCGCCACAACACACACACACACACACACGAATGTGCCCCTAGGGTCCTCAATACTGCATGAAAATGCATTTCAAGAAGGAATCCCATGCATTATTTTGTGGCTAGGTCACATCCATAGGCTGCAACCTTAGATTTAAAACGCATTACACATGTCCATTTGTTAGAAGCAAAAATAAATAATGGGGAAAAAAAATCAGCTAAAATCGGCAATACCTCATTTCTGAAGGAAGAGATCACAGTCTTGGGGGTAGAAGCTGCTTTATTCCAAAGACGAGCAATGCCAACACATTTTGGGGGTCTGTGCTTCCTTCACCAGGACTGTGATTCAAGATATTGCAGATGGGAAGCAAGGCCATGTGTTGGAGTCTTCAGGACCCTGTGGTCTGTGAGGTCTTCAGGACCCAGCCAATGAACTCTTCTGCCAGACAATAGGAAGTGTCCACATCACCAGTGAGGGATGTGGGGTTTGATGAAGGACCTCCAATTCTGCAGTGCATAAGAAAGAAGACCTGGGCTCTAAAAAGCCACCACAGACTCAGGTAAGAAATTGGGCCATTTAGTTAGAGGTAGGTACATTTTAATAAGGGGTGGGGTACCCTGTCTAGAGATCAGCATTATATATAGTTATTAAATGTGAAAAGCATTATGTCCAGGTCACATCTACCCAGACGGAAACTCATTACCTGACAAAAATGACTCTTCTACCGGTGGATACAGTAATGCACATGGTGACTGTACTGTAAATCCCAGTGCTAATGACACTGAGTGTAGTTTTCACCTATATTATATACAGTACATAACCCCAGCCTAACATTAGAAAATGCTATTCCTGGCTTCATTTGCTGGCTTCACCCTGTCAATAATGCCCAATGTCAGCAATGGTGGCAGCAACATTTTGGGGTGACTTTGGTTCTCCAACAGTTATGAACAGTTTAAAAAGCAAAGTTCTTGCCTATTGTTGGCCATGGTTACTAGAGGGCAGTGCAGACACAATTCGGCCGAGTGATTGCATACTCCGGAATCGGAGTATGCAGCCAGGTTGTGTTTAGGGCAACTGTTTGCATTTGTTTATGGAGATGGGAAAGGGGTGGGGGATGATTCCTGCAGACACCGAGAAAATAACAGCAGGGTGACAATATCTAACCTGTCTGATCATTAATTTCCCCCGGCCCCGCCCTACCAGTCTAAAAATAGTACCATTGTATGTCTAAAGGTGGCCATACACTTTACAACCCTCGCAAGACTTTGTCTTGCGAGGGTTGTAAAGTACTTTAAAAAAACGTACGATCTACCCATCTTGGACAGGCAGATCATACTTGCCATCATCGCAAGCCCGCCCCCTTGCTTACGATGACTGCAATGAGGGGCGCGCTTACGATGACTGCAAACGGGCTTGTGCGCGTGCGCACACCGGCTTGTTACGCAGTTGTCGAACCAGCAGGCCATTAACTCGCCGAGAATCGTACGCTTCCCGGCGGGTTTTCTAGCCTGATGGTTCGACGGAAGACGTGCGACCGTACAGTAGACACGGTCGCACGTCTTCCATACACTACACGATTCTTGTACGATTGAGGGATTTCCCGCGATTCTCGTACGAGAATCGTGCAGTGTATGGGCACCTTAACACATTTTCAGTAGGTTCAAAAAAGTTTTCCAAGGATACTTTGATTCTGTGGTGGAGTACACATTTTTCTACCGCTCGATATTGTCACAGAGGACTATGGAAGGTTATATACCCAATTATCATAAACTGAAACTTAAAACATCGTAATAAAAACAAGATCTGGACAGCACTGCACAAAGGAAATCATTTCATAGTACAGTTGGTACATAAACTTGTCTAAGGGCTAGTGTCTAGGGGCATTTGGTATTAGTTAAAGTCAGCATGAGATCAGTTTGTTCTTTGCTTCCATTCCTCCAAATGCATGCTTGTCAAACACATGACAAAAACATCTCAAACATCCATGCACGCAAGCCTTCCAAAATCTGATTATTTTTGCATCTTCAGCAATAAATCCAAGCCCAGAAACTAGAAATGACAATCACAAATAAATCCATACATTTCATTAACATATTTCAGCCAGCCACACTGAACACACTGCAGCACAGTGGTGTGAACTATGCCGATTGTAAATAAGTCAAATTGCCTCGTCTTTGAATTGGGACTGCTCTGGGCAAGGCTGACAGCCCCATGCCGCCTGGTATGAACAAGTCCTTATTCTCAGCAGTCATAGAAATATAAATGATGTTGAGTAAATTGCTGAAAAGTTATCACACTTTATATGAACAGTGATTGATATATTACAATGCAAGACTAGACTACATTTGTTACACTAGAAAAAAGCTACAGTATTGTGCTGGCAGAACCTTTGAGGGCCTGTTCACACGACGTCCGTTTTCTGTGCGGACCTGATCCGTACGCTCCTGCACTAAAAATGCATCCCAATATATCCCTATGCGTTTTAAGGGCTACAGTTCTCACGTGCGCAGTCCGTTCAGGTTACGGCAGAAAAATACTGCATGTCACATTTTGTACGGTCCGGAAACGCAAAACGCGTCAAAAACGCACTGCACTGCAGCTAACATACTTACAGCCCCACTCCAGCAAAAAAAAATTGTTTTCTTTTTAAACTGAAACGCAGCAAAAACACATAGCACCGCGTCTCCAGATCCGCACCTGATACTCATGTGAACAGGCCCTGAGAGATTGCTTCTCAGTCTACGTATTGCTAATGTAAAGGGTTAAAAAATAAATGTGTAATTAAAAGTAGCCGTCATTTCATACTAAAAAAAATGTAAATGTCATTGTGATATTGGGGAGCTCACAGAGCACTCGCACAGCGGGTTTTTCAAAACACAGTCTTTATTTTCTTTCAAAACGGTAGATAATCACAAAATCCAACATAAATGGCTTGCTGTAGCATATAACAGATCAGGGCTCACCAATCCTCGAGTTGTCCCATACACTCACGGTGTCTCAGTCTTTTAATAAGTCTCTCTTGCAGCACTGTTGCTCCGGCCTCAATCTTCAGGGCCACTGTCTGGTTCCTCCAGACAAAGGCAATAACATGCCAATCCTCCCAATACGTTCACAAACCCGCAGCTCCCTGCTGCACTGGCCTCCTCACTGACTCCGGGGTGGAGCTCTCCTGACTCTCAGGTGGGGCCCTGAACACATCCCAGCACACTCTTCATGAGGGATGTGCACAGGTGCACAATTAGGTGCCAGTCACTACCAAAGCATGGACCCAGAACTGGAGATTTCCTCCCACCCAGAGCTCTAAGAAATCTCCTGGCTCCAGGATCCCAACTAGGATCCAGAAAACCTGGAAAGGACTGAAAAGGAAGTTCTTTCCTGGTACCAGTAATGTCTTCCTGGAGCCACTCAGCCCCTCTGGCTGAGAACCCTGGGTGACTGAGGCCACTTAACACCGTGGTAATGCCACAGTCATAATTTTTTTTTTTTATCAACCAACTAAGGTTAGCAGTTTAATCATACCTGAAGGTAACCATCGCTGTGCTTCACCATTGACTGCAGACATTTATCTACATACTATTATACGAGTCTCTCCCATCCTCTGGAACTCTTTATCCCAACCTGTCCGTCTGTCTCCCACCCTGACTGCCTTTCAGCGATCCCTAAAGACTCATCTCTGCAAGGAAGCCTATCCCACCTCAACCTAACACCTCAACCATCACGTTCTCAAACAATTCATCCCCACAGCTACCTCCTCATGTATCACTGGCCCCTACCTTTTAGATTGTAAGCCCTCACAGGCAGGGCCCTCCTTACCATCTTGTCCTGAATTGTATTGTAATGACCTCCTTATATTGTAAAGCGCTGTGCAAACTGTTGGCGCTCTAAATCCGGCATAATAATAATCCATAGAACCTTAGTGGAAATCTGCCATCTGTTACAGCCAAATATTTTAAAATTTAAAAAGTCAAAATGCCACTTCCGCCTCATGGATGGGTAGTTGTTACCCCTACTCATTCACCAATAAAAAATCAAATTGTAAATAAAAAAACACACAAAACCATGAAAAAAAGTCATTAGAAAAAGAAAAAAAAGACAACAAAAACAAAACAAAAAAGCCCCCAAAATGTCCATCGATGTTATCCAAAAGTCAAGCACGTCATCCAGCGACGTGGATCCACGTCAATCATGATGAACGATGGCCGACGCCCCGTCCAATCCCGACGAACACCACCGCAAAATGGCAGCTCTTACCCGAATCTCAACAAAGGGGTGGAGCGAGTTGTGACATCACGGGACTTATTACATCCATTGGTTGACATTCGGCAGCAGGGCCTTCAATGATAGTAGCACTGCTGCCAAATGTTATTCAGATTCAGAATTCCTGAATAGCATTTGGCAGCAGAGCTACTATCATTGTCAGCCCTGCTGCCAAATTTAGAACTATGAATTATGTCTATAACTGCTTCACCCAAAACTTCTGCCAAGATCTTAAAGCCTTTGCGGAGGTATTTTTAGTTTTAAAAATGTTTATTAGTGTAAAAAAAAAAAAAAAGATAAACAGCACAGTGAGATATGACCATAGAAACATAGGGGGTAAGGAGTAAGACATAACAAAAACATAGGGCATACGGTATAGAAAGGTATACAAATATATCAAGGCAACAACTGGTGAGCCAGATATCGATCAGACGAGCAAATAGGTCATATCATGGCAAATGGAACAAAGTGTGGTACAATGAGGGAGAAGGGGAAAGAAGATAAGGAAAAGAGGGTAGAAGGGAAAGAGCAAAAAGAGGTAAGACGGAAGAAAAGTGAGAGGGAAATACAGCCTCGGGTTATCAGGCAAACATCCCTTATAATGAGCTACAGGCGAACAAAGGTCAATCAGAGAAACAATAGGCGTTGATTAAACTCAGGTGGCAGGTATCTCAAAATCCCAAACCTGATGAAATTTGGCCATGGAACCTGATCATTTTGCAGATACATTTTCACTCAAGAAAGTTGTATGGATGCGGGATGGCACATCGGAAAAATGTAAGGAGGGGTAATTCCAGGATTTCACGATGACTTGTTTAGCATCTGTGAAAACATTAGTCATCAGAGAAAACTCTTCTCCTGGGCTTAAGGTCGAGGGTGTTTTTACTAGGGAGTGAAGAAGGCTATATACCAAAATTACACCAAAAATGTTGGATATGTGGGCTAGACCACCAGATGTGGAATACCGTACCCACGTCAAAGCATCCCCTGAAGCACTGTGGGAATCCGTGCGGATCCATGTGGGCTAATCTACTGGGGACATAATGCCAGTGAAAAAGAACTTTATAGTTAATTGCTTAAGCATTAACATTTTGGGAGCAGGATTTCACTGTTCCAAATCTGGGACCATTATTCAGATTCCAAGGTATAGCCAAGATCCATGGACCAGGAACACAATGGAAAATTGTATACTTACCTATCTGTAATTTTCCTTTCCTGACGCCAATACATGGCAGCATACAATGGGTCCTGTATGCTGCCATGTAGGCGTCAGGAAAATGGAAAAAATTGTATAGTTACCTATCGGTAATTTTCCCTTCCTGACACTACATAATACATGGCAGCATACAGGACCCATTGTATGCTGCCACGTAGGCGTCAGGAAATGTAATTGTGGGTAGGTGAGGTAGAAAGTAAAGATGTTTACAGTAAGATTTCCCTTGGCGTTTACAGAATCTTCACATACTCTTAAAGGCAGTGCAAAAAGCACCAACAAATGACAATGTGACAATGTTGAACCTGTAGATAGAATTGGGGAGCCTAAGATGCCTTTGCAGGAGTGGAAAGGGAAGCATGCCGGAGTCGGTAATAAGAGATTGAAAGCGAATAGGTCCCCTGTTGAAAAGAAGCTGGGGTTTCCAGACCTGGGGAGAAGGCTGGGTTGTGGAGGAATGACAGCAATGGTAAATGCGGGGACATAAGGCCCCCTGAGTATTTTACCAAGTCCCGCTGCAGAATCCTATCATTAAACACTGAGTGTTTAGTGATAGGATTCTGCAGCGTTTCGTCTATCGCGATGGGGTAGCCAAAATAGATTATCCACACTAACCGGGTCACAATCAACAACTTTAAGTGCCACCCATAAGGGCACTTCGAAATTTTGCCTGATATTTAGTAAGGGGGTGATCTGTGCCACACGGTAGTAAGTAAATTGGGGACTCCCAACCCTCCACGAAGTCTGGGTTGAAAAAGTGTGCTTTTAGATTTACTGATCTGCAACCAGCCCAAATAAAACTCAGTATTGGATGCTGCACCATGTGTATCACATGTGGCGTTACTGAAATCAGAAAGGACTCTTAAAAAAAAAAAAGTTTACCATTTGGCAAGGTAAGACGTTTTAACTGCTGTAATGTAACCTAGCCAAGAGAGAATGTAAAGTATCCAAGCTTGTAGTAAAGAGGTTAGGCTATGAATCAATATAGGATAATTTGCAGCATAGGAGGGAGTCATAAGATGCAGTAAGATGGATGCCAAGGAATGGCAGGTGAGATTCTTCCTACACAAAGGGGAAGCTAGTACGGAGATGATGGGTGAGAGTGGACGGGGGGAGGGTGTGTGTGATGTTGGTAGCTTTAGATCTCTCCAGTTTCACCCTAAGACCAGAGATAATACCAAATTGTGATTCTTAAGAAACAAAAGGATATTACCCACAAATAGGCACAACTTGTGGCATTGGCCAGCTATAAATATACCCGTAATGTCATGGTGATCACGGACCAAGTGGGCAAAGGGCTCAATAGACAGGGCAAACAATAAAGGCGATAGGGAGCAACCCTATCTAGAGCCGCAACCTATTGTCAGCGGGGGAGTCTTGAAGCCCGCATATTTCACACATGCAGTGGTGCTGGAATAAAGAATTGTTACCTGGTGACAATAATTCGAGCCAAAGCCCCAATTGCCCAAGATGTAAAATAGGACCAAGAGAGTGAATCAAGAGAGCAAATCAAACACTTTTTTTGATATCTAAGGAAAGCAGCATGAGTGGAATTCTACGTGTTATAGGCAAGTGAGTTAGAACAGTGACCCTACAGACCCTAAAGCCCCCCTGATCTCTGTGTATTAACTGACCAATGCCCGCATTGAGCCTATTTGTGATTATCTTAGCCAATAGCTTAATGTCTATATTCAACAAAGAAATACGCCTATAGTTTGACCAGTGGCAGAGAGGGGTCGCGGCCGAAAGATTTACCAGCTCTGATAGCATTAAAAGTCGCAGGAGTGGAGTCAAGACATCGTAAAGCTTTTTGTAATAGAGCAGAGAAAAGCCATCAAAGTCCCACTCGTTTATGGGACTTCAAGGATTTGATGGCTGCAAGGATTTCTTTGTTTGAAATGGGAGAGGCAAATAAATCTTTTAGGTCATCCAAGACTTGGGGGAGGTTAACAGATGCAAACAGATCAGATCAGCAAACATTTGGTATTCATATCCTTGGAAGGATGGACCCGTTAAAGTTCCATGCGTTCTTGTGCCTGACGCCTTGTGTTTCAATCCCGGTTGTCACATGATGCAGGTGAGTGAGCAACAGAGCAGATGTGCCTCAAAAATTACCAGGGCGTGAGTGGAGCAGGACGCACAAACCACTCAAATGTGCCGCTGAGAAGCGTAGCGGGACTAGAAAGCAGCTGTCCGCTACAAACATGCGCCCCCATAGAGGTCTTTTTAAAAAACATGTCAGAAATGTAAACTGAGTGAACATGAAGCAGGCATACACAGCTGATGTATATGGACACAGAAACTTACATTTTTCCGTTAGATTTCCTCTTCATATCCTCATGACAATGGCCACCTCTGTGCTCTATGTATTCATAGTGGCAACCCCCCTCCAGGCAGTGTATTGTGTGCAAAGGCAGAGCTGGTGTTTCGTGATCATGTTACAATGGGTGACAAGGGCAGTTGTTTACAGTTTATGACCCTGGTGTCAGACTGAATTCCCTGTGGAGAAAATTTAGAATTTTTAGGCTTTAGGCCTAATTAAAGCCTTCATAAAAAAAATTAAGAAAGTCTGCACTGTGAATCATGAAACTGTGCACATGTATACATCATCACTGCACCTCTTCATTAACACAATAAATGCTAATCACTTACAAAAGGTGGAAATTGACTTTAAGTGCTGTAATACTTATCCACATGTGAATGTACTGCTGTCTCCACATTGATTTTACAAATCTATAGTGCCTTAGCTATTGAAGTAAGGGCTATGGCTGGACAGAATTGTCTGAGGTCATGTAGATCTTGTTTAAAATCAAGATAAATTCTGCAATCACACATATCCTTAAATTACACATCTTAAAATGGCAGGGTTATATGTCTAGCTAAACATATAAGAGAATTGTCTACTAGAGGAGGTGTCTAAGTTCTTGATGCTCTCCTTTAATGGATATAGCTTGGCAAACTCATAATGAAAAGAGGATTTTTTGTCTGTTCTCCGTCTTTCTTCTGATATTATTTATATAAGGGAAGGCATTTATTTTTTATAAGATAACTCTTAATACTTGTGCTGGTTCTTCCAGTCAATAGGTTGTTGATTGCTTGTACATAAGGCTGTACGAAACTAAACTAGAAACCTGAAGGTTAATTTTTCTCATCTGTAGAGGTACTGGAAGAATCCCAATGGTCCTGCTTTAAATGCTGCGGCCCCTGTGGAAGTATAGGTGGTGGCTGAAACACCAGCTGTTGGACACCAACAGCTGTGACACCGATTCCTGTTCAATCAGCTGTTGAGCACAAGACAACATTGAAGGGGATGGCTGTGAAGGGTCTGAACCAACTAAGACTGGCGAGACCTCCAGCAAATCCACTTCTGTATTATCCACCTCTTTATGTGCTGCCTCCAAAAGTCAGGTCTGACAGGTTTTCCCGCAAAGTGCTTCACCCGGATATGCCCAGCAGTCTCATCTCTATGATGTCTCAAAGAGGACCTTGAGCATTGCTGTGACTTTCCTGATGAATGAGAGGACTGTTGTGATCTTTTAGAACAATCCAGTCTGTCACATGTGACAGTGGTGTGAACGATGGCAAGATCTAGAAGGCCAAACAAAGAGAAAGAATGAACCGCAGCCCAAACTCTGTGTACTTACCTCACCACGAGCATGTGAGCTGATTTTCATTGGGATGGGAGGTAACAGCTCCATACCAAAGAAAAAAAAAAGCAAACCTAGCTAAAGAGGTTCCCACCAGGCACATTTATAGAACAATATGGAAGGAACTTCAAGCACTTCAAACAGGAGAAGTTTACTTGCCTGGGCCGCCACAGCTTTACTGTAGCTTAGGTAAGGGTCATAATGATATCTATTGATGACCCAAATGTAGATTGAAGACAAAGAATAAAAACAGTCAGGCTTGCACTAGAAAAAAACAAATTATCTAGGGACTGGTCTTATGGGGGTTGACGTGGCAAAGTTAACCATTTATATGCTGCCATGGAGTTGTGGCTATTGAGGAATATATTTGAATGAAAGTTCCCGTAGTTCAGCTTTATATTTTTCCACAATGATTATGGATATAGAGTTGAACGAGGGCTTGTTTTCATGTGCTTTTGCTGTTTGTTCAGAATATGTAAATACCGTATTTTTCCATCTATAAGACGCCCCTATGTATAAGACACCCACAACTTTTCTTAGCCAAAATTCCGAAATCAATATTTTAAATGGTATAATGCATCACACTTACCTCAATCACATTATGCTCCGACATTACACCTCCGGGCACTGGCTACACGCTCTCCCGATCGCCGGCTGACGTCAGGTACAAAAGATTTATGATCGGATTACAGAGACAAGATAACAGTTTACCTCCACTCTCCCCAGCAACAGCTGACGTCAGGTACAAAAGATTTATGATTGGAGAAAACTTATCGTGTCTCTGCAATTTGAAGTTTCACTTGTGAGGCTACGGTAGTTTGCAGTGGTATCGGCACTTTCGCAACCGCAGTTCTCCTCTCGGTCCCCGTGTATAAGACGCCCCTCTATTTTTAGGTAAACATTTTAATAAAAAAGTAGCGTCTTGTACACGGAAAAATACGGTACTTTAGTGCATGATCTGGGCACCACTTGTCATGTGTGTCAGCACCATTTTGGCTAGTACCCTTCTCCTATTGCTGGCAGGCTTGGTATCTTGGTAATATGCCCTAATCAAGTCAATTTATTGCATAAGCAATTTTACTCTTTACATTTATTAAGGTTTTATCTGCACTATCCAGAGTATTCTGTTTTTACTTTTATTGCAGATATTAGGGAGACTATACTATATAAGAAATATTTGTAGTTACATGGCAATTGATGTTAATAGTAAATAAAGTAGTGTAAGGGTACTTGTAGAAAACCCACCCCTGCAAACACAGCCTTCTCACTCAATAGTTACAGTACGAGCCTTTGCTTAGACAGCCACATATACATGGCAACATAAGACAGACATCATGGAGGGAGAAGAATTAGTTACACTTAATTCAAATTATTTTGAAATGGTATAGTTTTGAAAGTTAGCAGGTGGTGACAAGGTCCCTTTAAATGCTACCTGACATTTCATGTAAATGCAGAATTTTTGCATGTGCTAAGCCCTACCTATACTCAATAAGCACCACCCCTTTATCAAAAGTGTGTCATGTCTTGGCCAGATTTCATACATCTGGAGATATGAAATTGACAGCCATTCCTCCCACAAGTAAAATACCAGTTCATACATCACGCTTTGGCTGCTTAGCTTCCTCTCGGACTCCTTCCTCATTCTCCCGTCAAGGTACAGCTCTTCCACTAAATTCTCTACCAGTGCTGCTGCTGCCTCCTCTAACTTCCTTCTCTCATTATCATCTCCCGATCAACCACCTGTATATGCCCCCGCTGCACCCTGTTATTCCTCATGATTTATTTTGATTACAATACTGTACATAGCACTTTGAAAGTGCACAATACTTCTAGTGTGTTACAAAGGCAAAAAAAAAACAAAAACAAAAAAAACAATATTATTAGGTATTTAGCATCCTGGGTGAATACTTTGTAGAGACCTTTGGCTGAAACCCCAGCTGAGTCTTTTAGGGTAAGTTTATACCCGATTAACATTTCTGGATCCTAAAATGTTTGTCTTACCTTGGAAGGGTTGCTTTTGCTCTTTCAGGTTCAACAGAAATTTTTCAGGTGTTGATGAATCTCTTGGACACAAATATTGAAAATATTCACAGATTGTTGTGACTAACACATTTATTTAACATAAATATTTAAAACATTATCAACATAAAATATAAAATATTTCAAAAAAAATTTAATTATACCTCGAACAATATTTGAAAGGGATTGTGTATTGTAAAAATATGCACATCTGGTTACTTGCCAAAAATAGAAAACATTTCTTAGACAAACAAAAGATAGCATTTTTTTTTTAGAGTTCAACTGAATTGATTTCATGAAATGGTTTACATTAACAGTAGAACCTAAACTTGTTTTGCAGCGTGTAAAAGGGTTATTAACCAACTCCCATCCATTGGCCGTTCCTAAAAAGCCGAAAGGGAGCCTTACAAGAGCGGGAGGGCATCTTAAGACGTTGCTGGCGTCAGAAATGTAAACAGCCAGCGACATGTTTGATGTCTATTTACCCGACGTGACGTCTTTTATATTTTACCAAAACATTGGGATGATAGAGGTTTCATGTGTACAGCGTTGCATGACGGAATAAATGTCAGTCATAGTACTGCAGCGCCGAACACTGAAAAATGGCCTGGCCACAGTGGCGTAACAACCGGGGGTGCGTTAGTGGATGTTTATATAATATGGGGGGGGGGCGAAAAAAATGTTCTGCCCCGGGCGCCCATAACTCTGGTTACGCCACTGCCTGGCCAGGAAGGGGGTTTAACATCCCATTGGGGAGATTTCACTTACTGACAAGTCTGTAAAAAAGTGACATACATTTCCACTATAGGGACGCCGTCTGTGTCCTTGTTGAACACTTTCCCCTTATTGTTTTGGTATCCACACGTCACAGAAAGAACCGCCAAAAAGAACTCTTCTTAATCCAGGAATTATAAATCCGACGTATATCCTCCAAATCAAATCTTTGGCTGGAGCTGCTCTTTATTCGGTCAGGTTTATTAATGAATATTTATACCTCAAAGTGCTGCTTGTAGTAAATTGGAACCTTGATCCTGTTTACATTGATTTGGATAACTGGACAAACTGGAAAACAAACTTTCAGCTGTATTGAAGATGGAAGTGAAGCAGGAGACTGAAGGTCCTAGTTATAGACAAGCTGAGGAGGCTTCAATATAGATTCCATACTGGTAGTTGGAAGAAGCACAACATACCTTTCACGGTATTATATTTAGTGTGTATTCACAGTAAGCAGTTTCAGCTTGTGACTCTCAATGTCTAAAAGACACCAGATGGAGTTCATGCATTCACAATACAATTCAATACAATCTATTATGACATCCTGTTGAACAACAACAAATGCAATCCCCACTGCAGAGGGGCCTCATGAAGAGTGATGATCTCCTGATCCTGCCAAATTCTAGAGGGATTGAAAAAGATAATTTAAGTCCCCGTTTACATCAGGACATTTTGTTGCACGTTTTGTTCAGAGCTGAAACGCATGCAACATAAAATCCAATGTATTCCTATGGGGCCGTTCACGCAAACGCGTGGAAAAATACGCCTGGTGTCTGAAATAGTTTCTTTACTTTTTCTGTGGCAATCATCAGCCCGTTCTGCGCCATAGAGTTCAATGTAAAAGCGCGTTTTTGCTAGACTGCTTTTCATTGAACAAATGTAAATCGCACTGGAAACATGCTTTAAAACGCCATTGCTTATGAACAGAAAACGCCTGTAGAAAAATGAAACACTTAAAAAATGTGCGTAAAGCATGCAGAAACTCTGTAGCCCTGGTGTGCAATTTTTAATGTTGCACGGTTTTTGCACAAATGTTTATCAAACCAGTATTTTTAGGAAAAAAAAAACTAAAATTAGAATTTAGTGCACAGAAACATAATATAATACCCATTTTTTGGGTAAAATATGAAAGACGGTGTCACACCGGGTAAACAGACAACAAACATGTCAAGCCTTGAAACTGCGTTCGCCCGTGAAGCCGCAAAAAAAAGTAAATGCCCAAAGTTTCCCATAGGGAACATTTTAAACCCTTACTGCTCATTTGTTTAGCGCTAACAGTGATCGACAGCGCTAGAATGATTGCTCTCACTCCAATGTTCACGGTGATATGCAACATGTGTAGCGCAATTGTCGTTTTTCCACGTAGGCGCACCAACACGTGTGTATGTGCGTGCACGTGGGGGGCGGGGGACTTAAACATTTTTTTTTTTTTTCATTTTTCTTTTGTTACTTACATTTTTATAACTTTTAAATACTTTATTTTTTTTTACACTAACCCTATTGCTACTACATAGGGGGCTAACAAGCACCCTATGTAATAGCAGATAGGGTGTGACAGGTCCTCTTTATGGAGACATCAGGGGGTCACCTAGGGACCCCAAAGAAGCTGAGGATCAGAGATCTGCTTCCAGAGCTTCATCTCCTGACTCTAAGAGCCAGAGACTGTGTACAGTGACACCAGAAGTGATGTAATACACATCACTTCTGGGTCCAGTGATCGGAGGAGAGATCAGTGGTTAGTGGGGGGGGGGGACGGACACACACACAGTCTGGTGGCTGTTCAGACGCCAGATCACTTGTACATTAACAGCCATCGCTGGCTGTTAAAAGCGGTACCAAGAACACGGATGTAGTTACGCTAGACTGTATTGAGATAGCCCCAAATAACAATACACATTCATTCGTGGACCTCAAAAACCGTCCAGTTTGCTGCTGTCCAGTGAATCATGGGGTACCTTTCCAAACTGAACCCAAGACCAGGTAACCTAGGGACACCAAATAAATTCTGCAAATTACAGGTTGTAGTCTCCGGGACTAGAACAATGATTCCTCCCTGCTATAGCTGCCTTCAAGTAAGCTGTGTGGACCAGCTTCCACTTTTAAAATTAAGCTTATAATAAAAAAAAAGATGGATTACAATAAATCAGATTCAATCACCTCATTAAAAGCAGAACTTCACGCAAAAAGCTAAATACACATTTGAAGTTAATACCTGCCAGTAGTTCAGCTTTAACCACATGTGCATATACAGACCTAGGTCCATTTACCCCATGGATCCACACTTCTAAGCCCTACAGTTGTTCTATTTTCCAGTGTCCAATCTTCCTGGAGGGTTTGCCTTTACATACACTTAAAGTGAAAACAAAACCATCAAATATAATAACTAGGGATGCACCGATACGGGTATTTTGGTACCGATAATTTTCAAATACTCGGAATCGGCACCGATATCGATACTAGTATCGGTATCGGTGCATCCCTAATAATAACTATGAAACATTAATGGTGCTCAGATACATTACATGGAGAATGGTACTCAGAAACATCACAAGAACCTCTCCCTATCGGTCTCTTTTTAGGGGCAAGAGTCTATCTAAGCTAGTAGAGACACTACCAGCTGTGGCTTCTTGGAAACATTGAGGTTGGGCAGGTTAGAAAACACTTGCTCTTATTTACTGTATATCTGGCCACAAGGACAGATACCCCAGGGGGGTGTTATCATAACTGCATGTCCAATCTCCCAGTGTATAACATTTATAAACAACTCTTCTAATCTTTTCTTGTTGGTACAAATCCTCTCTAATTTAAATATTACTATATATCCATCATATATATATACACATATACATACACACACACGTGTGTGTGTTTGTGTACATACACAGTGTGCACAATTATTAGGCAAGTTGTATTTTAGAGGATTAATTTAAATATTGAACAATTACAGTGCTCTCGGTCACTCCAAAATGTTAATAAACCTTAAACCTGAATATTTAAGAAAGTAAAAGTGAGGTTTTGGCTTTCTTAGGAGAATATCTATGTGTGCACAATTATTGGGCAACTATTAGTGTTTAGGATTATTATGCAACTAAATGGAAAATGAAAATGTTCCCATCTAACTTGTTTATTATTCTCACGTTAACAGATGAAAATAAACTACTACAAATTTACAAATAAAAAAACTTTTCTGACATTTTCAAACACAAAACCAGCAACCAATATAGCCAATAACAGTCATGAGCCTTCCATCCATGGTGTCCAACCACGGCCTCCAAGACACTGTTCAGAGAGGTGTACTGTTTTCCTTCACCTTAAACCTCCCGTTTAAGAAGGGCCCACGAGTTCTCAATATGGTTTAGGTCAGGTGGGGAAGGGGGCCATGTCATTATTCTTTCATCTTTAATGCCTTTACTGGCTAGACACGCTGTGGAGTACTTCAATACATGCGATGGAGCATTGTCCTGCATAAATATCATGGTCTTCTTGAAAGATGCAGACTTTTTCCTTAATTTTGGATAAACTTTTTCCTGTGCCACTGGTGGAAGAAAGTGTCTTCAAAAAACAGGCAGTAGGTTTGGGAGTTGATTTTGGAGTTCATCTTCAACCAGAAAAGGTCCAACTAGCTCATGTTTAAGAATACCAGCCTACCTCCACCTTGCTGGCGTCTGAGTCGAAGTGGAGCTGCGTGCCTATTACTGATCCAGCCACGGGCCCATCCATCTGGTTCATCAAGAGTCACTCTCATCTCATCAGTCCATAAAATCTTTGAAAAATCTCAGATATCTTCACTTCAGATATTTCTTGGCCTAGTCTTGACATTTCAACGTATGTGTCTTGTTCAGTGGTCGGGTTTCAGCCTCTTACCTTGGCCATGTCTCTGAGCACTGAACACCTTGTACTTTTGGGCACTCCATGTAGGTTGCAGGTCTGGAATATGACAGCACTGGAGGATAATGGTAGCTTCACATTTGATTCTTCTCAAATCTTTGGCAGTTAATTTGTATCTTTCTTTCTCAACACGTTTCTTGCAATCCTGTTGACTATTTGCAACAAAACGTTTGATGGTTCTGTGATCACGCCCCAATATCTTAGCAATTTCAAGAGTGTTGCATCCCTCTGAAAGACTTTTTACAATGTTGTCAGTTAAATCTCTTTTTTTGGCCCATTTTGCCTGAGGAAAAGAAGCTGCCTAAATATTATGCACATCTTGGATATAGGATGTTGGTCTCCTAAGCCTTAAGGTGCCCATACACTGTACTATTATCGCGGGAAATCCCACGATCGTACGATAATCGTACAGTGTATGGAAGGCATGTAACCGTTTCTACTGTACGATCGCGTGTCTTCCGCCGAACAAGCAGGCTGGAAAACCCGCCGAGAATCGTACGATTGTTGGCGGGTTAGTGGCGTGCTTGTTCGACAACTGCCGAACGGGCTGGTGTGCACACGCGCACACTGCCCATTCAGCATTGCAGTCCTCGGAAGCCCTCCCCTCAGCGCGGCGGGCTTGCGATGATCGCAAGTACGATCTGCCTGTCCAAGATGTGCAGATCGTACGTTTTTAAAATTACTTTACAAGTCTTGCGAGGGTTGTACAGTGCATGGCCACCTTTATACAGCTTGGAGTTAGACAATATGAATAAAAATGGTAAGGAATTGTGCAGTCACCTTCGCCACCAATCCAAAATTAACACTGTGAAGACTGGTGTGTAGTAGTTCCAGAAAAAGGGAACCTGTCCCCAGACAATGCACACTTAAATATTTACACATTCCAAACAAGCAGTAAAAGCACTTCCTCATTCACCTCTGTATCTATAAGCATAGTATAGAAGTTACTTTTCAAATTTAACAACTTTTCACAACTTTTTTTTTTCCCCCTATGAGGACATATCTTGGCAGCCTGCCGGACCTTTAAAGCAAGTAAACCAGCAGGCGTTTTTTAAGCTGATAAAAGCGAACTAAAACCTGACTTTAGAGTCTTTGTTGTTATCTTTGGGAATTAATAACCTTACATTAAATTAGAACTGAAGCCAAAACTGTTTATCTTTGGTTTTGGATAGAGTAAGAGAGGGTTATAACCAACCAAACCACCCCCACCTTTTTTGCCATCTCCATCCCATTGGGGAGATTTCCCTTCACTTCCTGTCTAATAGTCACAACAGAAAGTTAGAATAAATCTCTCAAGGGAAATCCCTGGTGGTCAGCAGGATCACCAGAACTAGTGTCCCTATTGGATTTTCCATCTATTCCAGGTCTGGTGACAACCAAAATCTGGGATTTTATTTCGCTTTCAGTGATAATGGTCACTAGGACAAATAGAGGGGGTGAATTTCCTTAATGGGAACACAGACCGCAATAAAAACCTGACAGGTATTCTCATCCCTTTTCACTCTAGCCAAAACAGAAAAACGTTTGGGCATCCATTGCACTTTAAATCACAGCTAGAGTGGCCAAGGGGCCTTGTTTCAAAGCTCTTTAACCACTTGTTGGGAATTTGTAAATAGTTTAAGGTCACCTGGGTACAGGAACTAGGTTACTGAATGCAGCATATATTATATTATCTGCTTGTATGATTGATCTGAAATAGAAAAGATCCTGACAAATGTTTTTTTGTATATTTTTTTTTCTTTGTTTTGGATCATCATAGCACACAAAACTCCATATATTAGCAGCTATAGACAAATCAAGTTGACCTTTAGCAGAACAGTGTCCACCATTAAACTATTTTACACATATTGTACAATTAAAGAAGAAACAAAAAATATATAATTTTGTTTAAAGAGTTATTACACAACGATATTATATCTGTTACATGCAGATAAAACTGCTTTAAAAAATACTATGTACAGCTTAGCAAGGACTTGTTCAGGTTTAAATTACTAAAATGTACCAAATAATCTTTCAAAAAGAGCCATCACATCTAAAATGAGTTTGCAAAAATCAAGATGTCTGTTTTTTTCTTTAAGTGTTAAAAAATCATGATTTTAATTATATCTGCCTTGCAGGCTAAGAGGGCTGGGTATTGGGAAATATTGTATGATGCACTTGCTTGCCCTTCCCATATGCACTGCTTTAATAATAAACTGAGCTGCCGGTGTTTTTTGCTGCATTTCAAAACACAAATGTGTGCAGCACAAATAACTCAGGGAAGGTAAAAGAAGTCAAGGAGGCTTGTGCATTATATAGGAAGTAGATGCGGGGCTTATTTAGACCATCATACAAGAGACTTTAGATTTACTTGAATTGGAAAGTCGCATAAGTATCAATGACAACTCAGCCAAACAAAGGTTGTTTTATCACCAATTAGAACGTGGTAAGAAGGTGGCAGATCAATACAAGCTATAGGTTTTGCATACATTAATAACCTATGAGCTTCCATTTTAGTAGACTGGAAAATTCTGCATCGAGTGTTCAGAATGATAATCGCTACATTTTAAGTTAGGTTAACAGGAAAGATGTGCGTTTTACTTACAAATAAACATTCCATGTTAAGAAATGTTTCCTAAAATAAATATAGAAAAATAGATATCCCACAAAACATTATTAAAACAGAAAAAAATATCCCACAAAACATTATTAAAACAGAAAAAAAATGACTTCAATTAGAAAGAGAACAATACTGATCAGTTACATTGTTTAGTGGATTTAATTTAAATTGTAGTATGTTCTACAGCATTAGCATGTACCCAATGTACCCATTGAATGCCCGACCAGTGCTGACAGAAATCTCAGTAAAACAAAGCAGCTTTAAAAAGAATGAATAAACTATAGGTTGAACAAATGATTGTACATTCAGTTATAAATTCCGCAAATCACACTTTAAGCCATAAAGATTTTTTGCCGTCTTTGTATGATAATACAACAAATGGGACATTTATCAAGAACCTCGGCGCAGTCTGAGCACACGACGAGGTGGCCACAGGGAATGAACACCACAGACACAGCCTTGTCCATACACACTTTGCAGATTTTTTCCTCCTCTAGCTTCCTGAGCTTTTCTTCAATGCTGTGATCTGTAAAGTGGAAAACAAATACGAATATTACGGACCGTGAACAGGGTCAATTGAATGTCAGACTAAAAAGCTTATAGGAAGGCAAACTATTTACATAACATTTCCTGATATTACTATAGCAATAGAAGCATTGTTTGCTAGCACTGCAGCACTACAATTGTAGTTGGATCACATTACCTACGTAGCCTCACCAACTAGACAGTACCAAACTATCAAGGTTTCATAACCTATCTGACAAGGATTTTGTCCCTTCCGGTTGACATTATATCTATGTGAAAAAACACAAAAAATACCTGTTGATAATGTCATATATTCAGAACTGTCCTCTGTCCTGTGCACATTTACATTGCTAACTTAAAGTGATGTTAGACCCTCGGGTATTTTTGCATGCATCTAGGGCTAGCAAGCAGTAGATATATGCAAAAACAAAAGAAAAAGCCCCCAAAAAGGCATTCCTGTGTCTCCGCTGCTCGTTCCCGTCTGAAGATCTGAAAAGTTCTCGTGTGGCAGGAAGGATCATGGGGTGGGCGCATGCGTACTAAAGATCTTCGGCCGGGAGAAGAGGAGAGACACAAGGTAAGTCAATGCAAGCAGCCAGGCAGCGTGCACACGCTCAGACTTCATGGGACAGGAAGACGCAGCAGTCAGCGCTGGATCAGAGAATGGCACTAGCACTGGAGGGACTCCTGAAAACTACTGGAAAGAAGATGATGGGATCAAGAGGCATCATTTAAGGGAAGTCCTTAAAGCAGCATGGGGGGGAGGGGAGTCTATTTAGCCCACTCCGTTCTCTTGGACCACAAGACAATTCGCTCCTAAGCTCTGGAGACAAGGAGAGTGGGAGGGATTCAGAATCTTAGCAAAAGACAACTGGGCAGTGCTGGCACCATTTATTTCATTTGCAGCCTAGAAAATACTCTGAGCTGTCAGCCCACACAGGAATTTAGGAGCAGTGGGCATTTCTGGCAGGTCAACGGGTATTGTGCACTTGCACAGTCAGATAAAACCTGGTGTCAAGATCCAGAGCACCCCCAGGTGGCGCTGGAGCCGGGTCCTGCAGTTCCTGTGCTCGCCTGCGGGTGTCTCCAGCAGCCAGGAACTGTAAGGAACCTGCAGCTCCGGTACTCACCTGCGGGTGTGCCCCAGCTGTGACTGATCATCCCATCACCTGGTGCTTCCTGGGAGGGTATTTAGGCCCTCCCTGCAGTCTGGAAGCTGGGTCAGTATTGTGTTGCTAAACCTGTCTGATTCCCATGTCCTAAACCTAGCTTCCTATCTGAAAACCTGTCACCCGACCACCCTCTGTTGAATCCTGTTCCTGTACCGCGCTGCCCTCCTGTTAACGACTCGGCTTGTACCTGACCACTCTTCTTGTATCCCGAGGCCTGCTGTACATCTGCAAGCCTGTTACCCCTCTTTGTTGGGTTTGTAGTTTTGTTTATGTGGAACCATTAAACTGTGCATATAACCCTATTCTGTGTGGGCATATTAATTTGGTCATCCTGCGTGGGTACCTGCATGTGATGTGAGAACGCCTATGCAGGGTACCCTGACACCTGGGGAAATCTGCATTACAGAAGTGTACCACATGTTTTTGTTTTTTTATTTGCCTTTACATACACTAATGTATAGACATTTCAATTAGGTTTTAGATATACACATACATTAAAGAGCAGCTTGTTGTAAATCATCCTAGCAATATCTGTTAATATTTTAAAGAGCGTCTTTCTATGTACAGCCTGTAAATATAGAAGTTTAAGGGGGCAGCCATATTGGTTTAATAGATACCCAAGCTCTGCTTCTGCTTTGCAGGGCCGCATAAGGGCCTGTTCACACTAACCCATCTGCTGAAATGCTCCTTTTTAGCAGACAAGCTAGTACATGACAGTGTGCGGGGTATGGATAGACACTAAAGTAAGAATGCCAGCTATGTGCTCACTAAAAATACACTGTAGTTTCCCATTCAGTTTAAAAGATAAGTGCATGAACTAAATACAAATATCATCAGTTTCTGAAATCCTCCTGAAACGTTTGTGCATATAAGTAATTGAAAGTTTTTTGCTTTTGTCATTTTTTGTACAGTAACCCAGTTTAGTAGGAGTGCATTATAGTAATTACAAAGGAAAGATCCCAAGCAGTACCCGGAAAACCAATTTCATTAAAATCCCCTCACCCTTACCAATGTCTCTGGGCGTCACATTCCCATTTTCAGACTGAGAATTTAATAAATCAGACACCAAAACCTCCATTAATGTGTAATTTGTTCCTGTGCTTTTTATTTTCTTTAGCATGAGTTTCTTAATATCTTCAAGCTGAAATCCCATTTGCTGAGCATTAATCACCAAAGGGTTCTTCATTAATTCGCTATCTAGGGAGAGATGTATTTGTATTAATTGCCAAACCCACAGATGAGAGAAAGCCATGCAGCACTAACAGCCACAGAGAACTGATTCTCTATCAATCCAGCTCAGAAATTTTTTTCCACAGTATGGATTTTGGCGAGCGTTAGTAAAATTAAATTCCAGGTAGAAAATGAGCAAAATAAACCCACTATGTTGAATTATGAATTATGCATGTCTTTTCAAATTAAAAGTATTCTTGTGAGCAACATATATCTACCGGAATCTGTCTTTACAACAGCCTCTATCATTTAGGGCCTGTTCACACCAGCTCCGATGCGTTCTAGCACGATTTGCTGCTGGAACACAGTGGAGCACATCCAGTCCATCTTCCTGCGTTCAGAACAAATGGAGAGTTTAGCGTGCGATTACAGTGTGTTCCAGCAGCGAATTGCGCTGGAACGCAGTGGAGCTGCTGTGAACCAGCCCTTCGGGCCAGTTCACACCAGTTGCGGTGTGCTCCAGAGGGGTAGCTGCTGGAACGCACTGTAATCGCACGCTAAACTCCCCCTTTGTTCTGGGGTGGGAGGAGTGGTGGTGAACTGAAGTCAATGGCACCGCAGCCACGCCCCCCCCCCCCCCCCCCCCCCCGCCCCCCCCCCCCCCCACCCCCC
>NW_017306617.1:585729-590010 GCF_000935625.1 Nanorana parkeri | reverse complement strand
CCCTGCCCCCCCGCGCCCCCCCCCCCCCCCCCCCCCCCCCACAGTGCGATCTGCCCGTGTTCTATCAAAGATAGTGACTGAGTTGGAATGTCATGCCTACTTTTTCGGCATTGGAATATGTGACCAGCAAAAGGAGAAGAACTCCAACACTTTCTCAGCTGTTCCAGGGCAGATAGTCATCGCAGATCATATGTGCAGGAGAACCGGTCTGCCCTGGAACAGCTGACCGGTCCTAAAATGTCACTTCTATCTGACTTTGTGGAATGTGAGATCGCAGACACAAAGTCAGATAGATTACATTTCAGCTGTTCCAGGGCAGATCGGTTCACCTGCACAAATGATCTGTGATGCCGATCTGCCCTGGAACAGGTGAGAAACTGTTGGAATTCACCTTTTGCCGGTCACATTTTACTGGGGGGAAAAATGGGCGGGATTACGTTAAAACGTGTGACCACATGACAGGTCACACATTCCACCGCCGAAAAACTGGGCAGGATTAGGTTAAAATGTGTGACCACGTCACCGGTCACACATTCTTGAGCTGAAGCAGAGACACCGGCACTCCAAATTTGCAAAATACGTCTATTTATTGACGTGCATCGTGGTAGAAAACAACGAACGTTTCGGGGTCACAAAGGATCCCCTTCATCAGGTAAAACATACCGGTCACACATTCTAACGCAGTCACAATCTTTGATAGAACACATGCGTTCCGGTCCAGTGCGAATGCAGAAAAATGCAGCAACGCACCATAATTGGTGTGAACTGGCATTAAATGAGGCTCTCTTGCAAGCACATGTGTTAACAGGAAGCAAGCTGACAGAAGGAGAGAGCAGAGCTAGTGATTCAGGGGTTTATTTCTTGTACAATAAGCAGGAAAGGGGGGGGGTGACGCCACTGTATTCCTCCAACAGAGAATGTAGTGCCACCCTCAAAGCTATGATATCTTGCAGTGTTGTATTAATTACAAAAGTGGCCTCGACAGAATTAAGAATCCTTTGGCAGATAAGACAGTTCACAGTACTGTTTTAGCTGTCTGCCAGAAGTTTAGCTTTTATCATATGGTAAAACTTCATACAAATGGTACAAGAAATATTATGCAATGGGGAGGGAGCAAAAAATGCATGCAAGAAGCTAGCAGGGCAGAATGCTGAAATAGGTCGGCTTCAGACAAACAAATAAAGTGATTTTCGATTTTATTTACCAGGTCCTGGTGATAAAAACATATTGAAGCTTCCCTACTAAACATGGTAATTTTTAAATAGACAAGATCCCAGGTAGGACATGTTCAGATTTTGTATAGCAGCATTACAGACCTGGCAGGATAAGAAATTTACCACTAACACATTTCTAGACATAGGCCTAGGTTACATATGGAGATTCCCAGTCAATCCTGTCACAAGAAACTCCCCACATGAGCAGCAAATCAGGGAATATATACATTTCAGATTATTTCTTCTGGAGCCTGTCATCCATTTCTTAAAATATAGATTTTAAAGCCAAAATTTTTATTTTTACATTTTGGATAGCGTATGGAATGGTTAAAAGCCCGGTCAGATTTTGCGTGCTGTGTCCCATTTGAGAGATTTTCCTTCACTTACAGACACAGCAGTAAAAGGAGACAAAATTTCTTCAAAGTGAGGTACATTCCCTTAAACAGTTGACACTGCAACACGTGTCCTCAGTGGAAGAATTTATGTTCTGGTGACCACTTAATATTCTGGATATTCCTTCACTTTCAGTGACATTGCTCACCAGGAAAAATTGGAGAGCATTCATCTCCCCAAATCCGAAGCTCATATGAATATAGCCTACTTCTCCAACACCTCAGGAAGTCCTTATTTTAACATAACATAGGGTAAGAAGAAGCACAAGAACATCCAAGACAGGAAAGCATAACCGAGTGAAAACACAAAGACAATAAAAGGGAAAAGAGCAAAGAAGAGAAGAACGTATGAGAGAACAGGGGAGCAACCCTGGCAACACTCCTCAGGATCGAGGGCAAACAAAACGATATAGGCAGACCCTGAGCTCACGAAGAAAGGAGGGAGAGGTATTCCTGTAAAAGACACAAATTCCTTCCAGTATAACCAACAACGATTAAAGGAATCAGCCGTCCTATGCAACATCGAGGTGAGATCTTCCATAGCCATTATATCATAGATTAAGGCAAAATTACATTGCCAAAGTCGGGAGTTCTGCGCTACACTAGGGCTTGGGAAGTAAGCTCTGGCCGCATAAAGCATACAGATAAGGACCGACTTACAGTAGGTTTTACAGGGGGATGTGTTGTGATGGAGAAGGAAGAAGGCAGGGCTATCAGGTACACAAAAGTAGAGCTGCAGCTAACGATTATTTTCAAAATCGATTAGTTAGGCGATTATTACGTTCGATTAATCGGTTAATCGGATAAACTATAAAATAAAGTTTAAAAAATGGCTCCAGTGATAGGACTACTAGTTTGTATTGAGGTTGTAGTCCATCACAGGAGCAAGCTTGGAGCGGTGGAAGTAAAGAAAAAAAGATAGTGATGGTGTGCAATATAGTGAAATGGAAAGTGTAAAATTATACAGCAATCAATGCAGACTGGCACCGGCTATAGAGGACTACAAAACCCAGCAAAAGCACATTATACAGCACAATGCAGAATACCGCCAGCTATAGAGGAATACAACAAATCCCAGCAATAGTACATTATAGCTGGGATTTGTAGTCCTCTATAGCTGGTGGTATTTAGCATTGTACCACTTTATAATGTACTATTGCTGGGATTTGTTGTAATCTTCTACAGCTGGTGGTATTCTACATTGCGCTGTATAATGTATTATTGCTGGGACTTGTAGTCCTCTATACAGCGCAATGCAGAATATCACCAGCTATAGAGGAGTACAACAAATCCCAGCAATACATTATACATACAGCGTATGATGTATTGCTGGGATTTGTATTCCTATGTATAATATACAGCACAATGTACCATCAGCTATAGAGGAATACAAATCCCATCAATACATTATAGAGCACCATGTGTGGGAAAGTGCAGTCTTCCAGCAACGTGCTTCTGAGATCGGACCTGTCTATCAGCAGCTGTCATCCCCCCACACCTGCTCCTCCTTACTACATCTCCCCGCGTCCCTGTGCCGATCGTGGATGGGCAGGAAATGTGAGGCGGGGAGGAGGTGCGGCGTGTGGAGCGTGGATGCGAGCGGGTCTGGCAGCAGTGAGCGTGAGGTGGGGAGGAGGTGCGGCGCACAGCGTGTGGAGCTGTGAACAGGGTCAACTGATCGGAAGACGATTAATCGATTATTGAAAAAGTTGACAACTTTTTCAATAATCGATTATAATCGATTATGTTGATTAGTTGTTGCAGCCCTACACAAAAGTCTGTTAATTTCCTAATGATATCCCTTACAGAGGAGCAGAATCCACGAAGCCTGGGGCAGCTCCAAAAGGTGTGTAACGCATGCCCCTTTCACTCTCACATCTCTAACATGCATCAGGGAGGGCAGGATACATTTGGTGCAGCCAAGTAGGGACCCTGTACTATCTGGTAAGTAACTTATAGCCTGCATCCTGAAAGGACTTACTAATATGAGTATGAAAAACGATACCATTCACTTGCTCAGGCAAAAAAGGAGAGCCCCCAAGTCAGACTCCCAACTAGCAATGGAAGGAAGGGCCCACTATTTTTATTGCTGTTGGTGTCTAAGTTGAACAGTTTTTTCCTTACTCATGAGGGTGGAAAATGAACGCGAGGAAAATCCTCTCCACAAAAGACAAACAGTAAAAAACTGGCAAGTTCTAACACTTCGCACTCTATCCAGACTGGAGTTGGGCTTATACCTCTGATTCACATGAAGACTATGACTAGCAATAAGTAAACCTCTGCAAATCATTCTTCTGGCAGTTAGGGGTAGTGGATGACCAGAGTTCTTTTGTCAGGAGGATATTGACAATCCACCCATCAAATCCAGACATTTACAAATTTGTTGGCACCATCACAGCTCATTGAAACAAACAATGCTTTATCCATCCTGAAAATGATGACATAAAAGAGCTACTGTCTCTAAAGCAAATACAGTGGGACAAGAGAAATTCTTGCTTATCCTGCCCTATTTCACTTCATTACATTTTACATTTCTGTGCTATTGTTGCAGGTTTTTCCTCATTTGTCTGGTGAAATCATTGTCACTAGGACAAGTTAAAAATATATTTGCCCTAACGGAACCCCAGGTAGCATAAAGCATCGTAGTTCTAATCCTCCCCAATTAAAAAAAAAAA
>NW_017306617.1:575631-585419 GCF_000935625.1 Nanorana parkeri | reverse complement strand
ATAAAAAAAAAAAAAAAAAAACATAAAAAAGGAATGAGATTGAGCCTGACAAACACTTTATGACCCCGTCAGAAAAAAAGAATACTTTTTTTCCCCAGAGCAAATGGCAAAATATTTTAGTCTGCCAAAACAAGCCTCAAATGTGAGCATGATGACCCAACTACAGGTCACAGCGCTGGCTGTCCCGAGTAGGATTCACCTGTCTAATCTGCAATATCTTATTACTCCTCATGAATCGGCTATAACGTATATATGTATGGGGCAAAGAAAACTGAATATCAGTCCAGTGATTGAGAAGTATAGGTATAATCAGGCAAATACTAATACTACACACAATTCCTCCTATAAAGCCAAATGCTATTGTAAACCAATATAACCATAGCTGGTTCCGCCTTCAACCATACTGGTCTATTAATATTTTAAAATGTGAAATGTAAAATGTATATTTTACTGAGAAATACTACATAGTTTTGGCTTACCTTCAGGTAGAGCAAGTGGCATGTCACTTGGCTGAAAGAAAATATCAAAAGAATAAAATCATTGTACTATTACCGGCCAATATTGGGACGAGGATAGGAGGACAGTTTACAAGACAATAATAAAAAGATTGAGATTAGCATTTAAAACTTTTTTGTGCAATGGTGCACAAATTATTACAGTCATGCCAAAAAACACATGTTACCAACTGGACACTTAACATTTGGAAATGGCCACTGTGAAATCCATTTCAGCTCTACTACCAATGGCCTATGTAAACAAAGGGGAAACACCTCCCTTACTACTTCACATGACTGGATATAGATTATCCTGTTACTGCGTGAGCAAGTACACCACATAGAAATTGTTCACTCTTTCCTACATATTAGAACAGGAAAATATTAGATCTTTATTCAAAGAGTGTCTACACATAAGGAGGATATCAAAAATTGACAATTTCCAACATAGGCCTGCACATCAGACAGATCATAAAAGAATTAGGATTTATTGAAAGTTCTTACCATTCAAGTACACAGCAAAATATTGTCCCTATGATTAAGCCTATCTGGTGGAACGCATGAGAGGCAATGGGATCGGTGTGGGAAGATTTTGCCGTGTACTTGGATGGTATAAACTTTCAATAAATCGGATTATTTTATGATGTCGAATGTGCGGCTCTACCTTGGAATTTCAGGATCTAAGTTACGCCAGCACCTATGTTTTGGAGCCTGCACCTAAATTATTCAGTATTGAATCATTCAAAAATCAATTCGATACCTTCCTCAGAGACCGTATCATACAGGGGTACAGGTACTATTAAAAACAAGGTACAAGGGACACACATACACACACAAAAGGTTGAACTTGATGGACCTGTGTCTTTATTCAACCTCAAAATACTATGTAACCTGACTGAGGTGACTGGTTGGGCCAGTGATGTCTGACTTTGGGGATCGAGCGGCATGTATATTTTGAAATTCAAAAGATCAAGAATTGACTGTTTGATGCGTAAAGAAGTCTCCAAGACCCCTAAATATCACCGCAAGATACGCAGGTAACTTTCAAAGTGCATGCATCTACAGACAAAGAGATTGCACCAATTTTACCTGTATGTGTGATGTGCCAGAAAAAGCCTTTGCAGTCAAAAAATAACTTTAGAACAAGGAGTACAGTTTGCCATTGAAGTGTGTTATAGCAACTTCTGAGGCCAAGGGTGTACTAACGTTTTACATAATACACCATTAAATCTATTGATATTTTTATTAAATAAAAATAGAAAAGGCTAATTTTCCTTACATTTTTATTCCAATATATTACCTTTATCTGAAGATAGTGTTTTGGGTGGATATCTAATGGTTGCCTGTTCAAATATTTTAAAAATGTCAAATTCCATGGGGTGTACTTCTTCACATGGCTGTAAAATGTGTACACACACACACACACACACACACACACACACACACACACACACACACACGTCTCATTGCTTAAAGAATGTCTACCTAGACTTAGTAAGGGTGAACTTCTTTGCTTTGTCTCACATGCTACATTCTTGTACATCATTGTTAATTAAAAGAAGGGCTGGCTAGAGTGACTATCAGGGCCTTGGCCAGCTTTAGCCTACTAAGGATAGTAAAAATGTAGGTGGTATGTTTCTTGTTGCTAACTGAACATCTTCTTCAGGCATGGGGGTCTGAAAAAAATCATATTTCCACACACGGAAAGTTTAGATGCAGAGACAGAGGTACAGGTCAATGGATCAAGGAACAATGTTCAACACTCTACTGCATACTTAGTGTAGTCATGCCTTCCAGTGTCACTCATCCACTATGACTTTAGAAAGGAGACCTTACCCCTTAAAACACAAAGGTCAGGGGTCTTGGACAAGTAGTTTGTTTTTTTTAATGTTCACACCCCTGAAGGTATAAGCAGCCTTAAGTGTGCGTCAAGTGTGCGTCAGTTTGCTGTACCCACCCATACCCAACTCATCTATTCTGAATGGACTCTGCTTATAATCATCTCCTGTGTGACAGTGAGCATTAACATTTAAGCCTCCAATTACCAAGAAAAGTGCTATAGAGGAATGCTCATGCATGAGTAGAAGTCTATCTTTGCTTCAAACTCCAGAAACATCATCGCATTTCATACCTCTGACTAACTGGCCTAGGATGTATTCCATACCTGTAAATCTCTAATAAGGTGCCCATACACTGCATGATTCTTGTACGAGAATCGCAAGAAATCCCACGATCGTATGATAATGGTGCAGTGTATGGAAGGCGTGCAAACGTTTCTACTGTACGGTCGCACGTCTTCCATCGAACAAGCAGGCTGGAAAACCCGCCAGGAATCGTACGATGTCGAATAAGCAGTGGTCTGCTTGTTCGACAACTGCCGAACAGGCCGGTATGCGCACACGCACACTGCCCGTTTGCAGTCATCGGAAGCCCGCCCCTCATTGCAGTCATCGCAAGTACGATCTGCCTGTCCAAGATAGGCAGATCGTACTTTTTAAAAAAAAGTACTTTACAAACCTCGCAAGACAAAAGTCTTGCGAGGGTTGTAAAGTGTATGGGCACCTATAAGTGATATGCAAGTTAAAGTTTTAGATTATGTCGCCTGCTGGCTTCTTCACCATTGTTACTGCAGTCCTGCTCAGATTACCTTGGACTCTCCCTTCTATTGTTAGAACAGAGGTGTACTCGCTCTTCCTGTTGCAGACTCCATAATATAAATTGCATTACAAAAATCAGGGAGAGTATGCCCCCTCCGTAGGTGTTCAGACTAGGGATGCACAGATACCAAGTATTTAGGCGAGTACGAGTTATCGCCCAAATGCTCCCGATGTCTATTCCGATACTGGAACTTCCGGTATCAGGAAGCCAGGCAGCAAGTCATTATACGTTGCCAGGCTTCCTGACTGGCCGGGAAGCCGGCTCCATCGTCACCAGGGAGCATGGACCTGGCTTCCTGGCCATCCTGAAAGGTCGGGAAGCTGGCCAATCAGGAATCCGGGCAGTGAGTCATTACCTGCCTCCAGCTTCCTTAATGTGAATTCCGGTATTGGCGAGTACCAAAGAATATATATATATATATATTATACATTCATTCAATACCGATAAAAACGGTATCGGTGCATCCCTGGTTCAGCCCAGAAGATTTCATGCACAGAAATCTTGCTGCTCGATTCCTTCAGAAATATAAAAAGCTGCAAACTGGTTTGACCCCCCAGCATCTGTTAACCCGTTCATGACTGAGGCCTTTTTTCAATTTTTTGCACCTATGTTATATTCCACATTTTAGGTCAGAAAATTACTTTAAACCCCCAAACATTATATATTTTCTGAATGCCAAGACCCTATAGAATAAAATGGTGGTAGTTGCAAATTTTTATGTAGCGCAATATTAGCGCAACGCCTTATTAAACCCCAAAATGTAGTGACAAATGTAATTAAATTCCCCAGAACACAATACCCATTTTTTTAATGAATATAAAAGATGAGGTTACGAGTAAAACGATACCCCACATGCCCAGTTTACAAATTGCGTGCGTCCGTGAAACGGCTAATAACTGCAGTACCCCAAAAAGTCCATAGAAGACGCTTTAAAAGCCCCCACCGGTCATCAATTTAGAGTTACCCCAAAATACTGGCCCTAGAATTATTGCTCTCAGTTCGGCGCTTGCGGCGATACCCAACGTGTAGCGCGTTCATCGTTTTCATACGTAGGCGCACCCGACGCGTGTTTACGCGGCGAAGCGTGTGCTCGCGGGGGCAGGGGACTTTAAAAATTCTTTTTTATTATTAGATTTATTTTATTTAAAAAAAGTTTTTTTTACTTTACTTTGACTCGGCGGGGGTGTCCGGCGGGGGGCGGCCCCTTCTTCGGGACACAGAAGCGATCTGGCGACAGGTAAGTCGCCAGAATCGCTTCTGTTGTAAAGCCGACAAGTTTAAACAGAGTCCCGGCGGCTATGTTTAAACAGCCCCGATGCTGGCGACGTACACTGTACGTCGTCAGTCACGAAGGGGTTAAAAACTAAAGTATTAGTTATTAGGTGGAGTGAACCTTTAAATATTTACTGTTAAATACTTCTGCAGTAGACATGACTAACAATGACATGACTGTAAGAAAAAACAAACAGTGTTCATGTGATGCTCACACCTTAAGGCGTGGAATATGAATAACCACAAAAGTAGTGTCATCATCATGTTGTAGATACAATTAACAGACCGAGTCGTCCGGTTGGAATTTATATAATTCCCAAGCACAGAAACTTACCAGCCTAGATGGCAGAGGTCTGGTTAGCTGTACAGTATTAACAAAATGCTGCCCCCTTTCATCAACAAGAAACTTGCATCTGCAATAAGAAAAGTCAATTACAGCCAACCACAGTAAGAAGAAAAATGAAGGCACACTGCTATGTTAAACTTTAGAAAAAGCACCCTAGAGACAAATTATTCTGGACAACAACCATTGAATTTGGCCCTCAGACAACAGAGTATTGAGGGCTTGTTCACACCATGTCCAGACCAGATCTACATGTGTTCTGCATATGCAGTGCATGTTGACATTTTTTTGTAGCTTAAAATGGGCTTTCAGGTGGGGTCCAGTTGCATTTACAAGCGTTTTGGTGCGTTCCAGACCAGAAAAAAAAAAAAATAGGGCATGCAGCATTTTTTTCCCCACTGCACTGGAACTGTTTGCACTGGGATGCATTGCAAGTGCGGACACAAAACACTATGGTCTGGAGATGGTGTGAGCATGCCCCAAATCTCTCTTCTGCTTTTAGTCATTATGGAAATACAAACTTAAAACAAAGCTTACCTCAATGCAAACAGCTACATACACAGAAGAAAAATACACGAGAGCTATTTCACTGGTCAAAAGATTTGAATTTCTGTCCATCCCCTCCTAAGATTTACTCAGCTATGCAATACAGCACAGTCCTGCCTAGCAGGGAAGGAGGCCTGATCTTTCTCTGATGTGGTTTCAATTTACTTACCGGTCTCCTCCCCACCCCCTACCAGACAGGAAAGGGAGAATCAGCACACTGATGAGCTCATCTTTGTCACTCTGCTCTCTACCCCTTATCAGCATGTTTCCTGTACTGCAGTAGAACCAATTGGCACCTTGTACTGCTACTCTTTCCTCTTCTCCAAGCTCTGCTGTACATGGAATGCAACAGACTAATATCAGGTGAAATTCAAGTCAAATCAATGCCAGTTATAGATTCATTTGTCCCATTCCGTTCCCCCAACCCCACACCATCTGATAACATGAAGTGAAGGCGCCTACCCATAGATATAATAACCAAACCTACCACATTTACTTTCTGTCTCAACAAGTACATAAACGCATGAAGGGGGCACAAGAGATAATTTGGCACTTATATTGAACCTTCACTTCCAGCCTCCATCCAAAGTCTATAGACAATATAAAGCCAAACCCCTGCTTACTATAGGAGAAAGTACCAAGTCCTAACAAACCTGGGAATGCTGAAAATATGGCTAGAAAGCTATTCAATAAACAGTAAATGCAGCAAGGAATAATCCAGGCTGTGATATACCCATCTTTAGCATGTTAGATGTGATCCTGTTTTACAAAGTCTGCAAATCGTCTCGATGTTTCCTTTTATATAGCACTGCTACATTACACGTCACTCTAGAGAGCACAAAGAACCATTTGCATCAGTTCCTTCAAAAGGTGCTCACAATGCAATGTCCCTGCCACCCTCACAATAGAGACAATTTTTGAAAGGAAGCTAGCTGACCTGTAGCAAGAAACCCATGAAAAACCCAGAGAATATACAAACTCCATGCAGGTAACATCCTTGGGGTGATTCAAACTCAGGACCCAGATCTGCAAGGCAAGAGTGCGAACTATATAGACACTATGCTGATGATTATCCCAAATCAGCCATTACACATAAGGTAACTCAGAGTGATCCACCTAGACTCCCAACGCTGTGAGGGACCGCACAGAAATTATGCTTAAGTTTAACCCTTAACCCTGAACAGAACCCTGTTCTTTTCCCACCGGTCCTCCATCTCAACCAGACTCCAAGAGTCAGGATACAAAATCTTGACCAGTTGGTACAGGACCCCAGCTCTGTTACACAAAATTTACCGACTCGTTCCATCCACTTGCTGGAGATGCAAGGAACATATGGGTACAATTCTTCTGATGTTTTGGCATTGCCTATCTTCTTTACCTGTTCCCTCTATCCCGGGGTAGATATAAGCACTAATTGTTGATTGTCTGGTAAGTGTTGCTAGGACATACATTGCCATACTCTGCAGGCAGGAAATTCCCCTGCGGAAATCGGGAAGAACAGTTTCACTGCACATGGTTCTCTTGGACATACTTCACTGGCTCTCAAGAATTCAGTTCCCTGATGTTGGAGCTGGGTGGAAGCAGGGCCGGCCTTAGGCCTTTAGGCGCCCTGTGCGAGAAAGCTTTACAGCGCCCCTCAGTGACCACACCCCTCTCTCCCCCTCACCGCTCCGCCATCCTGACAGCAGGCAGCGCTCCCTCCTGCGCGGACGAGGGAGCGCTGCCATATCGGATGGCCAGCGCCCAGCGGTGAGGGGGAGAGAAGCCGCCCCCAGGACGAGCTGTGTCGGCCGCACGGCGCCCTTGTTGCCATGGCGCCCTGTGCGGCCGCACTGCTCGCACACCCCTAAGGCCGGCCCTGGGTGGAAGAGTGCATGGGGAGTGAGAACCCAGAGTGGGGCCTAGAGCTGGCCTCCCTGGTGGATCACTTGCGCTGCCTGCACCTTCTCTCCCCCTCTTCAACTCCCCTCCCCTCATTTTTTAGCCTTTTCCATCTGCAATTCTGTTGCTTTTCTTCTACCGGCTTGAACAGTTTTTGAAACAGATGGAGTTGTGCTCACTATTGTCACCCAGTCTGCCCTGTTTGTATGCCAATAATGTTGTTGCTATTTGATTCCATATGTTTTTTATGGTAGTGTCAGTGTAGATGTTATAGTTGTACTGACTTTATTGTGTATGTATGTACAGCGTGTCCTGTGAAAACAAAAGAATTTACAAAAATAAACAAAAAACTCTTCATGAGCCATGACTTACCCTGGGTACCATCTTGCATGTAATTCCCATGGATCATCTCCTGGTTTCCAATCTTTAAACTCCCCTCCACAATAAAAACATTTTGTTGAATCTTGCTCACCTACCGTAAAGTAACAAAACAAAGTTATAAATACTTTGGTAAGCTTACCATGGTGCCCAATGAGACGGTCACTAGGGTAGAAGGGGCAAACAGTGCGGTGTGCCCAATTAAAGAGACTAAAGACTATGGACACCTGCACTCTAATGGCAGATGGAATACATCTATTTATTGACATACGTGCAGAAAGGTGCTATGCTACCTTTCTGCATGTACGTCAATAAATAGATGTATTCTATCTGCCATTAGAGTGCAGGTGTCCATAGTCTTTTGTATCACTGTGACAGTGGCCATCCGTCAACTACCGAGCACCCATGTTATTCTGATGGATGTGCGGTCAGGAGTGCAATGGACATGGACTGTAACCAATTAAAGAGACAGTCACTAGGGTAGAAGGGGGCAAACAGTGCAGTGTGTCCAATTAAAGAGACAGTCACTAGGGTAGAAGGGGGCAAACAGTGCAGTGTGTCCAATTAAAGAGACAGTCACTAGGGTAGAAGGGGGCAAACTGCTGCAGGTTTGAAGTATTGTCACCTGTAGATACCTGCAGTAAGCAGTCAATTGTCACAAGTGACATTTCATTACATTCTGTCAGCATTAGTTATTATTGTGACTTTTTTTCAATTAAACATTTCATCAAGACTGTGATAGTCACATATTTTCTTACCGGTGCTATAAAATCCAGCTTTAGCAAGTGTCTCCTTGTTGATGGGAGAAATCCACTTCGCAAAGCTGTCAAGTCGAGCTTTATACTGACTCATTGCTGGATGTTCAGGAACCTCAGAACCTCTTCGTCTGCTGTGAGGCATACTGTTGAAATCAAAAGCTACATTCCCAACATCCCTCCCCAGAACAAAGAAGCAGTCAGGAAAATGTCTACGGTGTTCATTCCACGGTATATCCCCAGGTTCCCAGTTCATCAGCTTTCCACCACAACAGAAACACTTGACTTGGTCATCCCTACCAGTGTAAAAAAGTCCTGCATTTGCCAAGTCCTTTCCTGTAACACGGACATAACTTGGCCAGTTCCTAAATGTTTCCAGTCTTGCTTCTTCACTAGACAGATTTAAATATTTCGGGTATTTTGGCTCAGACTCATCAACAACTCTCCCTGTTCTTAATAAGAAATCAGCTTGTGTCTCAGAGTCTAATTTAGGCTTACCCTCACTGGATGCACAGTTCATTTCCAAGTGGGGATAAAAATTCTGAAATGTGGGTTCGTGAGTTTGAATCAACTCACTTCTCGAACTGAAAGCATTCATGAATTTGCAATTAGGGGAGATTTTTCGGTGTTTGCCAACGGCGGTGTCTCCGTGCTGCCAGCCTTCAACAATTGCTTTACAGCTGAAGCACTCTACTCTGTCTTGGATTCCAGTGTAAACAAAGCCAGCACGTGCCAGCGTTGGTGCCGAGATTGGACAGCTGCTGGGAAACTGGGCATACGATTCCATTCGAACGACCTCCTTGGAATAGTCCTTGTCCACTTCCATGTTGCAAGCGGCATCTGGAGTTTTAGGACAGTTACATGTCATTTCCAATGCAGAGAAAAGTTTACCTGTTTGAGAGAAAACCTCATTATACCAGAAGAATATTCAGTGTTTGCCAAATTACATAATTATTCAGAACAACTTCATAATAAAATCAGTTTCTTGAAAGAATCAGCTCTTTGGCAAAGATTCTCCTACATTTCCTTATAAAGTAGAACGGCCTTTCTCAGCCAGAGTGCCGTGATACCCTGGGGTGACTTCTGGCTTTGTCGGGCTGCCTTTCGTACAAACTTTTGTACAGTGTAATGCATTTCCATGGGGCAGATAAGCTGGTCACCAGTACCATGGAGACGCATGACGCTTATCCAGGGTGGGCTGCATCCAGGATGTCTCCTAGCATTCGGCCACACTCTAGTGAAGATTATAAAAGGTAGCACTCTAATGTAAAGTAGGGATTGAGGACTCTCATGGCAAAGGAGGGAACTCTACCTCTTTTTTTTCTTTGTTTTTTTTCTGCATGGGGTCCCCCTTAAAATCCATCCAGACCCCCTATTTAGGATAAGGGTGTAGAATAAAGAAATTAAATAATAATATATTTATTTTTTTGGGGGGGGGAGGGGGGGGGGGAATGCAACATT
>NW_017306617.1:561060-575594 GCF_000935625.1 Nanorana parkeri | reverse complement strand
GAATGACACATTTTTACAAATGTATAGTTTTGACTGGTGTGCTGCAAGATTGTGCCGTGACTGAAAGAAGGTTGAGAAACGCCAAAGCAGAAATCACAAAGTTCCCTTTTGACTCACTAAAAATCCATTTGCAAAACGTCTGCACAGTACTTGACCTTTATAACCATTTCTGTCCCGGCCAGGGAAATGTACCCTCTCCATTTGTCCTGGTGATCACCATCACCGATCTAGAGAATGGAAGGAGAGCAAACATTTTATGGTTGTCACCACACCGGGAGGCGAGGGGATTTCTTTCAATGGGAACACACATTCTGGTGACAGATAGGAGTGGATTTCCCTTCACTTTACAGAGGTTTCGTCTCATTTTCTGTGGTTGCTCAAGGATCAAGAAAAAGGGAATTTTCCACAATGAGACATAGATAAAGAAAAGAATGGGTTCCCTTTCCTATTCAAAATGTTTTAAAAATGATTGGCTGGGAAAACCATTTAAGACACAAAAGTAGCAAAGCACAAATCATAACGCACATTAAGGGGACTTTACTAAATGGTGCAGACAGAATCTGGGGCAGCTGTGTATGACAACCAATCAGCTTCCAACTTTCATTTGTAAAGCGTAACTGAACCAGCTGATTGGTTACCATTATCAGCTCCTCCAGATTCTGTCTGCTCCAGTTTCAGTAAATTGCCCGCCCCCCATTGTATTTTCATTACAGTGTGTAACTTACTAGTTTTAAACTACCAGTTATTTACTAAATGTTTTCCCGTATCTGTTTGTCATATTCTTAGTGTAAGACAACGCACAAAGATGATTGCACAGGTTTGTACAAATCTAGGAAACAAAGAACAAAAAAGGGCGCCTCCATAGTGTAAACATGTAATTTAATAATAAAAACAGAAATTTCTGTAAGTACAGCCTAGAGCTGCGTGTTTTATTATTAAATTACATTTTTACACTATGGAGGCGCCTTTTTTCGTTCTTTGTTTCCTAGATTGGCGGTCTATTTGACCTGTGGTAGCTGCCTCTTTCATGTTTGCCTTATTAAGCTGCCGGTCACCTTGAAATTGAAGGCGCCGGTATTTTTTCCTGTTTGTACAAATACCAATAAGAACACATCCCTGTACAGGATCATGAGGAAGACAATGGGGGTACGTCTCGGAGCCTTAGCCCCCCATTCACAGATTAGCAGTTTAATGTGCATATTGGTACGCAGAAACTCGCTAAACATTTTTAAAAAATGCTTTTCAATATAAGCCGTTCGCACTAGGGTGGCAACCGCACAGTACAAAAATGTGCATCCCTCAAAAAAGTCCTAGCGTGATTTTCTGGACAGATTCCACGTTGGTGGCTTTTACTATAGCCGCACAACGCGTGGAATCTGCTTGTATGTTACGTTTCGCGCGGCAAATGCTATCGCTGTGTGTGAATGGAGCCTTATCTGTTTAACGAGTTCTCTCTCTGCCTCCCGCATGATTTTTTAAAAATGTTTAGTGCATTGAAACGCGCTCAACATAAAAAAATAATGCTTTTTAATGTGAGCTGGTCGCACTAGGGCAGTGTTTGTGCGGTACAAAAACGCATGTCCCACATTATTAATCTTATATAAACTTCCAGGACCGGGGTGAATCTTATTTGCGGCTGTCAGATCATAGTAAAAACTTTCTAAATATTGGGGGAAACAAGAGGACTGTCACTTTGTCCTAAAGAGTCTTATTTTAGAGTCCAGTGGGGCAGGTTTAGAACCTCTGTCAGTTCCCCATCGGAGTGACTTCTCCTATCCTCCAGTGCTGGTTGGGGTTGGGCCTTAACCTACCTGGCGGTAATCCTGAGTGTGGCTCGTGGTTAATTTTCAGTACCATAAAGCGGTAACCCTGAGCCACACTCGGGATTACAGCGTAGCGTTACTTACCTTGTCCCTTGAGCCGCGCTGTGTCCTCCAGCCGATGCCGGCATCTGTCTTCCATCCGCGTCGCAAGGGGGCGGAACCGGCGGGAATTTTAAAAGTAACAATAACGGAGAACAAAAAAACATTTAAAAAAAAGGGGAAACAAATGAAATAATCAGACCGCCAGGGAGGTTAAAGAACAAATACGGGGTATTTTCAGTGCACACACATTACTATTATTGTAGTGTTTCCCTTCAAGCAATTTGATGTAACACATATTTTTACATTCTCGCTTGTCCACATTTGTATAGATTCTAGAATTTGAGGATTAAGCACTGGATGGAGATGTGTATTTTGCTACAATCACGCAGTCACTGCTTCATCCACAAAGGGAATGCTTTGATTTCAGACCCATACACTTCTACTACTGTGAAGAGCAGTAGGAGGATAACAAAAGTAAAATATAAAGCAGGACCTGTTTATGGAATGAGTAAATATGATGAAGATAACTAAACAGCCACTTATAAGTAGAGAATACACGGGTAGATTTTCAAACCAACGTTAAAGTCCCGTCACAACGTTCGATAACGCCAACCGACACTTGGTGATTGTCGGTTAAAATTTCGTTTGATTTTGGTTTATCATTTAACATTTGATTTTGGAATGAAAGGAGTTTCCTGAATGAAAACCACATTCATGGTTACAAATTCGTTCAATTGAGAACATTTTCCCAATATGCTCCTTCTGAATCTTTCAGTCACTGTGGTTTGATCGATCTTCGGTTTCACCGCATTAATCATTAGAAAATTTAATGCACGTTCAAAAATCGATTTTGTTCAAAATTCTAACCGTGTATACCCAACTTAAAGTGACATTAAAGTATCATTTATTTTTACCTCCCCCAATGTTAATGTCAGCACTTACATTAAATGATATCTCTTAATCCGATCTTCCTCTTCTGTCCTGTCCTTTCCAGCCTTCTCTCCAGCGCTGCTGCTGGTCTCCGATCCAGCGCTGACTTCTCTGTCCTTGCTGGCACTTCCTGTCCCACGGTGTCTGCATGCGGGTGCACGCCGTCCATATACTTACCTTGTGTCTCTCCTCATCTCCCGGCCGAAAATCTCAACTGCGCATGTGCCCGCCCCAAGATGCTTTGCGGCCGCCCGAGAATTTTCGGATGGGAGCGAGCGGCGAAGACAGGGGTAAGTTTAAAACGCTTTTAAAGCGTTTTTTTATTTTACAGTTTTTGCATATATCTCTTGCTTGCTAACAGTAGATATATGCAAAAATAAAACCAACCCTTTAAGAGACTTTTTAAGTCATGCCCATGAGCAGCCAAAACCAAGATGCCGGCCATTACCTGTACTGGCCCTAAAGAGCCTACTGTATGCTCCTCTCTGGTTTCGTTGCACTTGGATTCTGGGGCCTGAAGTTCCCTCAGCTGCCAAATGCCATTCCACTGTCAAGTCAGAATGTCCTGATTAGATAATGAGGCAGACTCGCTGGGCGCTGGAATGTCATGACGTCATGGAAAGTTAGATCCCAGAAAGAAGGTGAAAATGAGAGCCAGGCAAAGAAAAAAGGCTTTTCTGTTTATAAGGGTAAAATACAAGCAGACATCTTGTGGAATTCAACTGTTGGAAGCAGATTTCTTAACCTTTCCACCACGAAGGAGCCATTAAAGAACTCCAGGAAAAAAAAACCCTACCCTTGTGGCCGGGCTACCCCCGCACTGCAAGGGAAAAGTGCTAATTTTGTCTAGGAGGCTCAAACAAAGCTGATATACTCACCAGTTTCTCGCTCCCACCTGGCTGCTAGACCTGTCCCCACAGCCTCTTCTCCCCTGCACTCTAGGAGTCTAAGGACAGGTGATGTCATCATGTCTAATGCAGGTCCATAGAGTGGATTTGACATGAGGATGCCGAGGGACATTCCACAGCTGGAGCAGAGGGGGAGAGGGCTAAGTGCTGACCTCAGGTGAGTATACCTGCTTTATTTGAGCCCCCTAGACAAAACAAGTGCTCAACCCTTACAGTGCTGGGGTAGCCCCACTGCAAGGGTACATTTGAATTCCAGAGTTCTTCTTTACAGGTGTAAGGAGCTTGTGTGGTCTGTGATTGGTTCAATAAAGCCAAGTACGAGTCAATTCAGCGTGTGGCTATCATCTTCATATACTTGAACAGTGTGTAGTTTGCCCCAGAAAGCCAGTACCTGAAGTGGAGTGGATAGAACATATGTGTCTAGAGGAAGGGCCATACTTTCTCATGGGAAGACTGTGTTCTACCAAGGGGTAACCCCAAGTGGTGGTAGTGACTTGCAGCTCTATTCCAAGAGCCTTGTGGTGGGAATTCCTGCAGGTCAGCGCTGCCTATAATGCCCACAGTTATTCCACTTTTATAAAGCACAACACCTTCAAATGGGTTTCCAGATTCAAAGAATTCCGCACGCAGTCAGTATCAGTGGGCAACCAATGGCCAAGGAGGACTTCCCAGAACCTGGAAAGGTCGACGTCGCTGGAGAAAGTCAATCACAAATCAATGTACTTCTGCTTTTATTTCTCTCTCTGTTCTCCATCAATCAATCCAAATGGTATTAAAAGGAATTCCATGTCTATATGACAGAGGGTGGGGGAGAGGTTCCAGCACCCACCTCTACCTTAAAGTGACATTAAAATTAAAAAAATGCTTTTACCCTCCCCCCCAATGTTAATGTTAGCACTTAACTTAAAATGATGTCTCTTAATCCGATCTTCCTCTTCTTTCCTGATATTTTCATCTGTCCTTCCAGCGGTGCGGCGGCTCTCCGATCCAGCGCTGACTCCTCTGTCCTTGCTGGCACTTCCTGTCCCACGGTGTCTGCATGCGGGGGCACGCGTCTATAGGACTTACCTTCTGGCCGAAAATCTGAACTGCGCATGCGCCCGCCCCAAGATACTTTGCAGCCGCCCAAGCAGTTTCGGATTCTCGGGCAGGAGCGCGCAGCGAAAACGGGGTAAGTTTAATCCTCTGCTAAAGCGGGGATTTTTTTTTTTTTAACCTTTTGCATATATCTACTGCTTGCTAGCAGTAGATATAGGCAAAAAAAACCGGAGGGTTTAATAACCCTTTAACAACCTGTTCACACCTAGGTGTTTTTCAGCAGTAGAAAACGCGCTTCAAAATACCCAACACAAGAAAGTCCCATGACTTTCAACGGCCCCTGTTCACACACAGCAGAAAAAAAAAAAAGCTTATTTTGGCTGTCTGCAGCTCGATTTTCCCCATAGACTTCAATGGAAACGGGCAACAGAAGCATTTTGCACATTTTCACGAGCGTTTGTCCATTGACCGCAATGTCTCTCAAGCTGCCAGCAAAAAACGTGTCTTTGTATGTGCCTGTCTAATGCACACAAAAATTTGCAAAACGCACATAAACATGCAAGAAACAAAAAAAAAAAAACTTGATAAGAATTCACATAAAAGCAATGATGCCTAGGTGTGGACGCCCCCCCCCCCAGACGCCCTCTGTGCAGCCCATACACATGGATAGTACAGCCCTGATTCCACCCATGCAAGCAGTGCGCAGTACATGACATGCCCCCCCAAGCTCCCGGTAATACAGACACACGATGGATTCTATTCTAGTCACATAGGATCAGTACAAGGCGCTGTGACACTCACCCGATCTCGGTGACTCCGCTACCACTATGACAGCGGCATTCCCCAGGGGAAATCACGAGGTTCTCCAGGCCAGCCTCCTATCACTCCCCATACTGAGACATCTGCAATGCCGCCGCCCGCACACTGGGGACACTCCTACAGGTGTCAGCCGCCATTCAATCGGCTCACCTTGAACGGCATTCAGAAAACGCCCGGCCGGGGATGTTATGACACATTACCACGCCCGAACCCACGTGGCTCGTTAAAAACACACGGCTTAGTCACTTGTTTGCTGCTGAAAGGAGCGGCCGAATATCGTGTGGGCGGGCAAAGGTTGTTCTTTTTCATGTAAAGCCCAACTGTTCCCTCCAAAACACATGAGCTGCGCTCATCTACATTCATCAACCCAATTAACCATTGTTCTCTATGAGGGGAATGGATCAAAACTGGAGAAGACTGGGAAGAACAACACAGCACTCTGATGACTAAAGGGAGGACATAGATCTTGGCAAACTTGTCCTGACAGAAAGATGGAGGCTGTCATTGCTGGTCTGTTTTTGAAACTGCAAGTTGACCATTTGTCATGCCAACTCAATAAATGTGACATATTTTGAGTTCCTAACCCAGAAGAGAGAAAGTTAAGAGCATACTTGTTCCTGAACAAGAACTCAATGTGAAAGGGGTAGGGTGACCGAAGGCCAAGCAGCATGTTCAGAAAGGAAGGCCAGTAACATCGAGCCCGACACACTGCATAGGAAGCCTTGCAGAGCGAAGCAAAGCTGTCAGGCACGGAGCTTCATATGCAGTGTGTGACCTGAGTGCAGCCAGATGATAGACTGCATCTTCAGCCAATCAGATGACGCGAAAAAAAAACAAATGGACTTTGCATCATGACGCGCGGGTTTATATGCAAGCGTCGATTGGCTGAAGATGACATTGTTCATCTCGGCACAATCAGCTATGTGAGCTCTCGCAACCTGACGTGCCAGAGATAAAATGACATGACACACTGCACGTGAAGGTCCAGGAACCACCGCTCCGCCCTGCTTTGCGTACAGTGTGTCACATGGTACTCTCATGTACATAACTGCAAATCAGTCATTCAAGTATCTAAAAGGTTGATAAGGCTCCATTCACACATGAGCAGTTGTCCGTGGCTAAATTCGGCCAGCCGAATACGCGCGGAGCGAAACTGCACGGCCCGCAAAATAGTCCAAGCGCAATTTTTTTTTTGGACGGATTCTGCACGTTGGCGGCTATATAATAACCGCAAACGAGCAGAATCTGTGTGGATGAAAGATTTTAGCATTTGCAGTAACGCGCAGTCTTCCACACGGAAAACTGCGCAGGAAATGCAAATGGAGCTTGAAGTATCTAAACCTATTTATTGCCATGCTACGCTTACCACACACACACGTTACAGTCTGGTTGTAGACATTCCAACAACCATAGGGTGCAAGGGCCTGTCTGACTGGATATTAACCGATTGGAGAGTTTAGGCTGGTCCTCATATTATATTGTTTTGGTAAATCTGATATATCTCCCAATCTCCAAAGTAATGGAAATGTTCCCTTAGTTGTCACCAGAAAAACTGTCCCCATTAATAGATTTGACCTCTATTGCTGTTCTGGTGACAACGCACAATCTTGGATTTTCTCTCAATTTCATTCCAGGTGGCAGTGGTCACCATTACGGCTGCAGCTAACAATTATTTTCATAATCGATTAGTAGCCCGATTATTTTTTCAACTAATCGATTGGATGCATAAAAAAAAACAATCTCTCTCTCTCTCTCACCAACTAACCGATAATGAGAATAGTTACCAACTATTCTCATAATCGATTATCATTGATTTCATCGATTAGTTGTTGCAGCCCTGGTCACCATGATGCATAGAGAAGGTGAATCTCCCTAGTAGGGGTTCTAACTGCTCTTCGCTCTCTCCTAAACTAAATATGGAAACATTGAATTTATATACAATATATACAGATACAAGAATACTTGTCTAGTGCTATTTCTGCCTTGGAAATCATTTTTAGACGGTGTGCTGGATTCTGATGCTGCATGGCAGACACATGTATGTAAGTGTAAAGTAGTATTACACTTTTTTCTTCAATAATGAATCCTAATCAAACAAATATACATTGCTCAGTAAAGTATTTGTTTACATTTCTACCCAAACACAGTCATCATGTTTCAGAAGAGCTCCAACTCTTAGCTCTGCATCCCTGAACTTCCTATCAAGAACAAGATCACAAGGAACAGGGCAGTCTTCAATGGCTGTTCATCTACTAGCTTAGAGAGGGGAGAGGCTTGATTTCTGTGCCTGTGTATTTGTGGAGACACACACAGCTTAGGAGCACACAAAAGGGTGGCTCTATAGGACCCTGCAAGGGAAAGAAGTAGGGGGTTGACCGATATCGATTTTTCTGAACTGATACCGCTTATGGGCCGATAACCTAAATCAGCTACCGATATTTTGTTTACATGCAGCTACGCCAGCTGAATGTAAACAGCAGGCAGTCGCCTGATATTGGCTGACCACAACCCCATTTAATCTGCTGTACGGTCGCACGTCTTCCATCGAACAAGCAGGCTGGAAAACCCGCCAGGAATCGTACGATTCTGGGCAAGTTAGTGGTCTGCTTGTTCGACAACTGCCGAACAGACCGGTGTGCGCACGCGCACACTGACCCTTTGCAGTCATCGGAAGCCCGCCCCTCATTGCGGTCATCGGAAGCCCGCTCCTCATTGCGGTCATCGGAAGCCCGCTCCTCATTGCGGTCATCGGAAGCCCGCTCCTCATTGCTGTCATCGGAAGCCCGCTCCTCATTGCGGTCATCGGAAGCCCGCCCCTCATTGCGGTCATCGGAAGCCCGCCCCTCATTGCAGTCATCGGAAGCCCGCCCCTCATTGCGGTCATCGGAAGCGGGCTTGCGATGATCGCAAGTACGATCTGCCTGTCCAAGATGGGCAGATCGTACGTTTTTTTAACTACTTTACAACCCTCGCAAGACAAAAGTCTTGCAAGGGTTGTAAAGTGTATGGGCACCTTAAGGCCCCATTCACACTGAGCGATTTATCGCACGATTTTTGCCGCGATATCGCTCTATGTAGCTTCTACAATCCATTTCAAATGGAGCTGTTCACATCTCGCCGCTCAATATCGCTTGTAGCTCGTCGCTGTAGATTGTCGCTACCCTTTTTTCTGCAGATTTCGAGAGATTTTGCTCCTGATTTTATACAGCCCAATAGGAAGATGTCGCACGACGTAGCGCGACAAGTCGCACAATATCGCACATATAAAAATCGCGCGATTTTCATGTCGCTCAGTGTGAATGGGGCCTGAGGCTGCCAGCTCTGTTCCTAGGTAGATTTACTGACAGGTTCCTTCGATCAGCTGATTGAGGAATGCCAGCCAGGAAGCGGCACCCACTGTGCAAATTTCACACAGTGTTTATTATGGATATTATTGTTACCTTTTACCGATAATTTTACAATTCTGGAATATACGCCCCAATTATCAGTAGATCTTTAGACAGGAGCCACCCTAAGGTGCCGGATACTAAATCTTTTAAAGTGGTACTAAAGGCTGGATGTTTTTTGCCTCAAAGCATGCTCTGCATTAGGGTAAAAAAAAACACCAAGTAATTTTCTGTCTTCTCCACTGCGACCAGGACACTCGGCGCTCCCCAAACTTTCTGGTTGTAGGGGAGGGTAGTGAGGGCAGGGAAGCCATAGGCTCCTTCTGCTGTCGGTCACACTGTGACAGAAAGAGTGGGGGCGTGGCATCTATAGACACAGCGCAGCTATCTATAGACACACCACAGCTTGGAGCGAGCATGCATTGGGTGCCTCCACAGCCGCCGGCTACAGGATGGAGGCACCTGTAAAGGGGGGAATAAAAAAAAAAAGTGTATTAAACTAAGTCTGATCCCCATAAACAGGAACATTTAAAAAACCTCAAGGAGCAGCATCCATTGTAAGTGATTTGCATTTGAAATGGATGACAATCCTTTGGACTGTAATATGTAGTAATGAGAGGAAATAACATGGCAGCCCAGAGCAGGTTCTTCTACTGGCATCTCCTGTGTGTGGTTGTAATGCAGAAGTAAGGAAGCAGCTTTGGTCATGTGTGAAAGAAGAAGATCCTCACCTATGTCTGCTCGGAGCACAGTGCCAGGGCTGTCATCAGTACATCTGCCATAGATCACTAATGGAGTTTATTCTACAAACACTGATCACCCATCACATCATTTATAGGAGGAGGAGGAGGAGGAGAAGAAGAAGAAACACGTGTATAGACATCACAAACCACAGAGGGCGTTCTGTGTACACAACACACACAGGACTATGAAGGACGAACACCTCCAATGTCACCCAATACACCAGCTGCTGAACTCTGTATACAGACCGACCAGGGACAGATAAATTGTAACAGAGAAGATACAAACACGACTCACATTCAGCGGGAACCCAGCACAACCATCCCGACAACTGCTTCCTTATTTTGGAGAAACAGGAAGGTTGTATTGTCACCCGGATGTACAATGATCTGCTCCATGCTGACTTCTCTGTCATCTAGATGTATGTACAGGTTATACTGACACCTAGTGGCCGATAACAAGAACACATGTCACATTTTATCAATACTCTTATTAGAGGTGCACCGAAATGGAATTTTCAGACCGAAACTGAAAAAAATAAATCGTCAGAAAGAAAGTAAACCGAAAATTATAACCTTTGAATTTTTTTTTTATATATTTATTTTTTATTTTTTTATTGTCAGTGGCTCTGGGAAAATATCAACGAAAATTTTAACCTTTGAATTTTTTTTTTTATATATTTATTTTTTATTTTTTTATTGTCGGTGGCTCTGGGAAAATATCAGGGGTCTAGACCTCTGATATTTCCCTTTTAAAATAGAAAAAGAGATTAAGGACACAGAGAGGGGAATTTATCAGAACTGGAGCAGACAAAATCTAGAGCAGATGTGCATGGCAACCGATTAGGTTTTATCTTTAGTTTGTTCAGTTAGGATTTGAAAATGAAAGAAAGTAGCTGATTGGTTGCCATGCACAGCTGCTCCAGATTTTGTCTGCTCCAGTTTTGATAAATTCCCCTCAGGGTCCTCAATCTTTTTTCTGCTGCCAATGTTATAAGTGAACAGGAAGCCTCTATACTGAGTGTTCCTGTTCATTCATAAATTGTGGCTATAGCATGCGTTACCATGTCTACAATCAAGAATGGACAGGAAGTGATGTAGAGCACTCCCTATTCATCCATATTTGGGGATTAGTAAGCATACTATGTCCTCAATTATTTACAAAACACAACGATCAGGTGATCGCTAAGTGTTTGTATACCGCTCTCTCCATCCTGACTCACTATCACAGGAGGTTGAGTGGTAGGTGTGGGGAGGAGAGGTCGGTCCCTGTGACACCGTTGACATGCCTCCCCAGCTCCACTGGCTCCATCTCCTGTGACAGCTGTCTCCTCCCCGCACCGCTCTCCATCCCGATCTGCCTGTCGCAAGAGGTGGAGCGGGAGGAGAGCTGACATTGATCTCCTCCCCGCACACCGCTCACCCTCCTGACAGTTTCTCGTCCTCCTGACGGAGGGGACACAGATCATAGCCCACCGGGGAGGAGAGAAACTAGGAATGCACCACATTTTCGGTCAAAAAAATTGTACTTTCGGCATTTTGCCCAAAGTACCATTTTCAGTTGATATGTTTTGGCAGCCGAAATTTTGGTGCATCCCTAATAATTAATATTATCATCATTATTATCATAAATATAATTATTAGGGTTAGTTTGATGCACTAAGCTGGAAGCTTTTTTCAGCACAGTCCCAATGCGAAAACAAGGCAAATTGCCTTGTTTACAATCAGCCCAGTTCCCACCAGTTCACATCATTGTACTGCTGTGGCGTGCGCTGTTTTTTTTTTTTTCTAGCACAGTGTGGTGGGACACAGTACAATCGCATAGCATAGCACTGTGGCTGTTAGAACTGAATAAAATATGACTTGTGCCATTTCATTTAAATTCTAACAAAAAAAAAAAAGAGGAAATGTTGCGATACATCAGCATTGTTCTCTCGACGCGCACCTGTGCCCGTGGGAACAATCTTTTTTTTTTATTAATAGTTGTAATAGCAATATTTCTGCATTATAATATCTATTTTAATGCTATTACCATGATCATTGGTATATTTTAACTTTTTAAAATTATTTTTATATATCTTTGGTGATGTTGTATTTCTTGGTTAGCAGTGTGTTACGGGTTGTAGATTTAGCATATAGGGCATGTTTACACCAGATGCCCAGCACAGTTCTAGCACATAGACAAGCTAACCTGCCTTGTTTACTATGAAGTCAGTTCACAACACCGCGTTGCAGTATACATGAAGTACATTTTAATTTTTTTAATTACTGCAATTTTACATCACATCACAACACACTGGGGTGCAGAGAAATAAAGGAAAGGTCACTTTGTGACATTTCAATAAAGTTTGAAGAAAAAAAAAAAGAAGGTAAACAGTGTGATGCAGTAAAGTCTGTACATTGCACTACTTGCCTTCAGCACACATCAGCGGCTTTGTGGTAGCGCACACTGATGGTTTGAATGGAGCCATACTCATCCTACTACAACTGTGTAACAGACAGAAACATAAAACTAGTTCTCAGTTAGCTTTTATGTGTTGCTTTATCTGTAACCATTTACTACACTTAGTACTCCTGCTATATGTATACCAAATGTCAATATAGCCAGATAATAAAACAGTGTCAAGTGTGCAAACCACACCGGGAAAAAAGGATGTATACAGAAAAACAAACTAATATACATTTGTGTGCTGCCTGGAAGGGTCCCCAGTCCTAATGAACAAACAGTATTAAGTATTTATTTTAAGTAGTAATAAGTGAAATAAGCCCTAGCATCTGATCAGTAAATCTTTTTCTGGATTGGATACTGTCAATATAAAATCTCAGTGCTTTGGGTTGTTCCACTTTATGTCTCATCATTTCACTCTTGATACAATAATCCCTGTTTACTGTAACCTAACCTATGCATATTAAAGTGTCAAGTACCAAAAATACTTTTGTAATACTGCTACGGTTGCTGTTCTATATGGCTACAGAGCAAAAAGAGGTCAAGCACAATTTTACAGCGTGCCGATTCCATGCCACTGCCCTTCTCCATGCCTGCCCCCATTATGAACATCACCACAGAGATATACTGTAGACCGTGTGGAGTTTACATCAGTCCCTGCCCTCAAGGAGCTTACAATCTAAGGTATATATTTTGTGATTTTTGGGGGAATATAGCCCAATGGTGAGCGCTTAAGGACCAGTCTTGAAGCCAACTTCAACATAAACAGGACAATCTTTATTCCTCTTCAATATAAATGAAACAGAACAGTTCATGTGCTCCTTATAATAATCTGCTTTTCCTCAGCATATACAATTTTTAGCACACCTCTGTGTGATACTCACACTGCTCTCTCAGCAGTGTGTCCACCAGGTCCCTTGGGTCACCAATGTTCCCCAGCCTCCCCTGGCTGTTCCACATGCATACAGCATGCACCCAAGTCTGCTTGTGGCCATGTGCCTCCTGCACACCCACACACCCACACACCACTGGCTTGACTTGACCCTCGTGTGCCTCCAGCACACACCACCAACTCTCCCTTGAGCTCTGGTCTAGGCTCTTAATGAGGCTGCTCTCAGCCACCTGACCACTGGCAACACCTGACCTCAGGACTGGAGATTTCATTCCACCTAGAACACTAGGCCTCGTTCACACCTGAACGTTTTGTAGCGCGTTCTACGCTCGACGAACGCTCTACAAAACGCTCAAACATCTAAATCCTATTGTATTCAATGGGTCTGGTTCACACCTTGGCGTATTTCCCACGCCTGAAAAGGTACATGTACTACTTTGGGACATTTTTGTTGCGCGTTTCCATTTGGATACAGCCAAGTAGCCCTCGGAAACAGAGGACTTCCATAAAAACATCTCAGAATAGCGCTGCACATCGCACATAACATTGACCTACACCTATTGATGTTATATGAAATGGAACAGCAAATAATATACAAAGCGTCTATTACAAAAGCAGGAAAGATGGATTATAAAAACTGCAACTGTATAAAACCAAATCAATTGCACTTTAATTTCTTGGAATTTATTTCATGACATCACCAATATTTCTGGTCTTAGGAATTAGTGGAACTCCAGGCAAAAATCTAAATACATTATTTGACCTCTTAAAGTAGTTTTAAACTCTCAAACTTCTTTTCAATCATGAATCCAGATCAAACAAATCTACATTGCCCAGAAAAGTAGTTCTTTACATTCTTGCCCAAATAATTACAGTCATCATGTTTCTGAACAGCTCCAATTCTCTCAGCTCAGCTTCCCTGAACTTCCTGTCCAGTACATGCTCACAAGGGACAGAGCAGTCTTCAGCAACTATCCATCTACCAGCTTGTAGAAGTCAGGAGGGATTAGGGAAAAGAGATAAGGGAAGGAGAAGCAGGGAGCAGGGGAGAGGCTTGCCTTGCTACGTCTGTGTGTTTGTGGAAACACATACAGCTGACTAACACATACAAGGGTGGCTCCATAGGACTCTGCAAGGGAAAGGAGCCACCCTAAAGCTGGATATTAGGGCCAGTGCTCAGGAGACCAGCTGATTCTGCAGGATACTAAAACTTTCAAGGGAAGACTCCATTGTAAGTGATTTAATCAGCATTTGAAAAAGCTCCGCCAGCTCACTTGCTGCCATTTGCCCCTATTCTCATAGGGGCCGAACGGCAGTGAGTGAATAGGGGCATTTGGCTCGGCTATTCTGCCCGGTACCTCCGAGTTATGTGAAAAGAATGAAAAAAATAAGTATGTAAAATAATTTTTTTTAAATGTCAAACAATAAGAAAATTCAAAAATAAATACAAATATTTAAATAATTTTTTTTATTAAAAATGAAAAAATAAATAAAAACAATTGGGCAGAGC
>NW_017306617.1:557849-559981 GCF_000935625.1 Nanorana parkeri | reverse complement strand
CAGACTGTAAAAAAAAAAAAAAAAAAGTTTTTTTTTTTCTCAAATGTCATTTTGCTGCAGCGAACGAACTAAATGAAAATGAAACAAAATTTCGACCGGACTACCGCTAACGAATTTTTACGAATCCAAATCCCGAAACGAATTGAATTTCGGGCCCGAATCCCGGAAAACTAAATAAAGCAAAATCCGAATCAAAACGAAACGAAACAAATTTTTTGCCAGTGCACATGTTTAATGTTTATTAGGAGTGGGCTAGAACTTGTGGAAATCCAATACAGAAATACAGATCTAGTTAAGTTTTTGACCATAGATGCCCTTTAAGTGGCTCTGTTTTCTCATATTTGTCACCAGCTGGCTACAAGTGGTAAATATGAAAAACTAACATTCAATATCTCTCATTCATCTTGCGGAAAATAAATAAATATTTCATTTTTCTTCTTCTTCACATAATATAAAGAAAGGAAACACATGCCAAATATTAGAGATTCCCTTTAATAGATGTTTTCACAGTAACAGACTGGGTTCAATAACGATGTCCATGAACAAGTGTCTGTGCTTCTTCTTGTGACATCCTGAAGTCACATGAAATCGTATTGTATAGAGACGCTACAAGCAAATATCAACCCAAACAGATCTAAAGGCACGATACAAAGATGAAAGCAGATTGTCAGACACTGCCCTTCGTCTCTTGGATGATACAAGCAGATGGAGCTTCCTTATTCCCTAGCTTCAAGTGACCCTGGCAGGCTAAAATAAAATCCTAAAAAAAGGCCTTGCATTGGAAGATTTCTTATCCTCACCTCTCTGGTACCGTAGATCATCTTCTACCATCGCAGCATCCACCCCACTTCTGGGAGTGTTGATTATGTGTGTGTGTGTGTCCCCCCGCCGGCGCTGTGGTTCCCTCCGCTGACCCCTACACCACTATTGTGTCCTGTGGTGATGTAGAGGGAGGTGGATGGAACCACAGCGCATAGTAGGCGGTGGGTTTGGCGTGCAGGCTTTTGACAATCCCAGACATGCCACATGATGAAAAGACTGGCAGAGGCTGCACTGTGTGACAAACAATTGTTTCATCTTTTGATTATGTCTTGAAATCCATTTCCCCGAATGAATTGCTGGGCTCAATCTGTCTGCGTCCGGTCATCTGTCCCTAGTCGCAGGTAACTGCTAGATTTGTGGATTTATGTGAAGAGCGGCGAACCACTGCGGCTTTTTAAAGTCATTGCTTTGTACGTCTGAATGGCTGCGGCAGAACCAGTGATCATTCAGGCTAGGTTCACACCGGGGCAATCCGTGACCGCACGGCAACCGTGCACATAACCACGATCCGGGCGGTCTTGCAACCGATCACCGCCGTCGATTGCGCTGGCTGTACCATTATTTTCTAATGGCACCCTAGTCGCGCCGGGCAGATTGCGCAGTTTCCTGCCGCGATTCCGCCCGTGCAATTTTACACGATCGTGGCTAAAACAAGCCACGCACCACGTGTCGCAAAAAAGGTACATGTACCTTTTTTCAGCGATTGTCGCACGGATGGAGCCCCATTGAAATCAATGGGGCCGCATGACAACCACTGCGCGCACTAGCACACGATCGCACGTTGCTGGGACGCACATTACGGGTGTTGCTCAGGTCTGAACCTAGGCTCACGCTGCAAGAACGTGCTGATTTTTGCCACAGGAATCCTGTGTCGTCCCTAAAATCCCGTGTGAATGAGGACCAACAATATTTTATATAACATTGCAATTGTTTATGACAAACAAATGTCACCCAGTTGTGGTTCAGCCAGTTATTTATATATAGATAGATAAGTATAGGGACAAAGCATTCTAATATTCAGGAATGTGAAGATGGAAAGGACAGGAGGAGCTATAAATATAAATATGATGACTCCACTGTAAAAGAACTCTTAATGGATGTGATATGTATGTATTTCATGTGGGACAGTTGGAGAAGGCCCATTTCCCGGCATGCTTCGCTCCTCCTACCTCCACTTTGACCTCTGCTGATGTGCTAAACATCCGGCCTGTCCGCACTATAGAGGGAAGATGGCGGCGGCGGCGGTACTACCTGCTGATTGGATAAAGAATTGGGAAAAATCCGGAAAAAACGATTTGTGAGTGATGGGA
>NW_017306617.1:511464-557644 GCF_000935625.1 Nanorana parkeri | reverse complement strand
GGAGAGGGGCGCGGGGGGATCCGGGGCGGATCCCCGGGGAGGGGGCGCTCGGTGCAGACCAGAGCGGAAAGAGGTGACGGGGGGGCCCGGCTGCGGTGCCGGCCGTGATGTTGGGGTGGAGGGGCCCCGTGTACGGCACACGTGGGTAGGGAAGTGATCGTTCCACCAATACAAGTGTTGATGATAGAGGCACAAGAGCCGTGTGTGCCCGAACATTCCCGGAACACCCATACTGAACCGGGCATTGTACACTGATCTTAACGATCACACCTACTGAGTCTGACATTGTACACTCATCTTACCGATCGCCCGTACTGAGCCTGACATTGAACATTCAACTTACCGATCGCCCGTACTGAGCCTGACATTGAACATTCAACTTACCGATCGCCCGTACTGAGCCTGACATTGAACATTCAACTTACCGATCGCCCGTACTGAGCCTGACATTGAACATTCAACTTACCGATCGCCCGTACTGAGCCTGACATTGAACATTCAACTTACCGATCGCCCGTACTGAGCCTGACATTGAACATTCAACTTACCGATCGCCCGTACTGAGCCTGACATTGAACATTCAACTTACCGATCGCCCGTACTGAGCCTGACATTGAACATTCAACTTACCGATCGCCCGTACTGAGCCTGACATTGAACATTCAACTTACCGATCGCCCGTACTGAGCCTGACATTGAACATTCAACTTACCGATCGCCCGTACTGAGCCTGACATTGAACATTCAACTTACCGATCGCCCGTACTGAGCCTGACATTGAACATTCAACTTACCGATCGCCCGTACTGAGCCTGACATTGAACATTCAACTTACCGATCGCCCGTACTGAGCCTGACATTGAACATTCAACTTACCGATCGCCCGTACTGAGCCTGACATTGAACATTCAACTTACCGATCGCCCGTACTGAGCCTGACATTGAACATTCAACTTACCGATCGCCCGTACTGAGCCTGACATTGAACATTCAACTTACCGATCGCCCGTACTGAGCCTGACATTGAACATTCAACTTACCGATCGCCCGTACTGAGCCTGACATTGAACATTCAACTTACCGATCGCCCGTACTGAGCCTGACATTGAACATTCAACTTACCGATCGCCCGTACTGAGCCTGACATTGAACATTCAACTTACCGATCGCCCGTACTGAGCCTGACATTGAACATTCAACTTACCGATCGCCCGTACTGAGCCTGACATTGTACACTCATCTTACCGATCGCCCGTACAGAGCCTGACATTGTACACTCATCTTACCGATCACCCGTACTGAGCCTATATTTGGACCGTTTTCTCAGACCACTTATATATACTGATCCCTATAACATTGTGCACTATTCTCCCGGATCACCCCATACCGCTCCATGTAAGAGACATTCAATAAAGCATTATGGCCACTTATCTGGCGTTATGGACCTTTTAAATGGTCCTGTGCCAATTTCTTACAAGCCATGTCACTAGTTTCAGGAGCTTTACTGACACTTGCGTCAGATTCAGGTAGCTCTTAAAACTGCCACTTTAAGTATGTGTCGCTGTGCCTGCAACTGATTCAACAAGTCTTACTGACTGTTTACAGAATGGAAAACTGGTAGTAATGGAAACCAGCTCTGATCTGGCCTTCTGAGAGATGTCGGTGCTCCGAGTGGGCATGTATGTAGTGGGAGCTGTCATTTTTATGATATTTTCTCGTTCATTGGTTACTTTCAACCATTTACACATCCCTGGCCCCATTCAGCTGCCAGCCAGGAGATGTCATGTCAGTCAGCATCCCCTGTCTCTTTACTTTCAGCTGTAAGTGGGGGAATCTACCGGACCAGCAGCTGAACGGGCACAGGGTTGAGTCACTGGTAGCTAAAATGCCTTCAGCCCCACAGCCTATTGGCAACCCATGTTCTGGCTAAGTGAGCAGATATTGTACACTGTTCTCCCGGATCACCCATACCGATCCATATAACATGCATTGTACACTGCTATCCCCGGATCACACATACTGATCCTTATACATTGTGCGCTGCTCCCCTGGATCACCCATACCTATCCATATAACTAGGGATGCACCAATACAGTTTTATTGTGTACTCTCCAAAACTGATCGCCCGCACCGGAACGCGAGGTACATGAATGCCCTGCGTTCCAGTGTTCTACGATCTGAAAAAATAGTGCATGCAGAGGTAGCGTGTGCTTGGCTAATCAGGAAGCCGGTTTTCTATTGCAAGCACGCTGGCTTCACGCTCCCTCACAACACTGCGAGGCAGCCTGGCTTCCTGATTGGTCAGGAAGCCAGGCTGCCTCGTGGTTTTGCTAGACCGCGTGAAGCCGGGAGGCGGGTCATGACATGCCACCTGGCTTCCTGATTGGTCAGCAAGCCAGGCTACCTTGCAGTGTCGCTAGGCAGCGTGAAGCCGGCTTCATAGCCATTGTGCACTGCTCCCCTGAATCCCCCATACTGATCCTTATAACATACATTGTGCACTGATCTCCTGGATCACCCATACCGATCCTTATAACATACATTGTGCACTGCTCCCCTGTATCACCCTGGTTTTCTATTGCAAGCACGCTGGCTTCACGCTCCCTCACAACACTGCGAGGCAGCCTGGCTTCCTGATTGGTCAGGAAGCCAGGCTGCCTCGTGGTTTTGCTAGACCGCGTGAAGCCGGGAGGCGGGTCATGACATGCCACCTGGCTTCCTGATTGGTCAGCAAGCCAGGCTACCTTGCAGTGTCGCTAGGCAGCGTGAAGCCGGCTTCATAGCCATTGTGCACTGCTCCCCTGAATCCCCCATACTGATCCTTATAACATACATTGTGCACTGATCCCCTGTATCACCCATACCGATCCTTATAACATACATTGTGCACTGCTCCCCTGTATCACCCATACCGATCCTTATAGCATACAATGTGCACTGCTCCCCTGTATCACCCATACAGATCCTTATAACATGCATTGTGCACTGCTCCCCTTTATCACCCATACTGATCCTTATAACATATATTGTCCACTGCTCCCCTGGATCACCCATACCGATCCTTATAGCATACATTGTGCACTGCTCTCCTGTATCACCCATACCGATACTTGTAACATACATTGTCCACTGCTCCCCTGGATCACCCATACCGATCCTTATAACATACAATGTGCACAGATCACCCATACCGATCCTTATAACAGAGATTGGGGAGAATTCATAAAAACTGGAGCAGACCGAAGCTGGAGTAGTTGCCAATGGCAACCAGTCAAGGTTTTTGCTGACTATTCCTAAAAAAAAATGTGTGGTTTTCATAATAATGCTTCATCACTTTTAGTAACGGATCTAAAACTTTTTATGTGGTTGCTGCATGCACATATTGAACCCAGACAGCTAATATTTTCAGAAGGTCAGTAATGGCAGCCACACTATTTCTCATGAGAAGAAACCTTGCTCTGAAAAAAACCCCCATGCCTGCACATACCTGTAAAAGCCTGCTGTTATGGCTGATCATGACTGTAGAATGCCGCAGTGAGGATTGGGCAAACCTCAAAGCTGTCATGATTTGCCTTATAGAACAGCACAGCATATATTGTAAATCAAGCTATTGGAAGCAGAGTTTTTTTTAAATTCTCATGCAGGACAAAGTAACAGGTTAACGGTAATACAGACCTCCACAGATTCATATGCTGTCATTCAGCCTCCAGGAGTGAAAGCAAAGCTCTGTGTAAGCATACCCGGAATTATGGGCATTTCCTTTCAGTTCCTGGTGTTAAAGGAGAACTATGAGGAGTGCTTTTCACTCACCTCAGTTCTAGCCGACCTGTGACAATGAGACTGTCACAGGTCGGTCAGTAGATCGGGAAGTGAGCGAACACATACCGGCGTTCGCTCACCTCTCGATCCTGTCACTGCTCTCTGCCGTGACAGGGGAGGGGCTGGATTCCTCCCTCCCAGCTCCGATCCGCCAGCGCTGACTGGCTAACACACACAGGGAGCATGGGGAACACAAGTAGCCACCCTCCAGAAGGAAAGACAGTGTCTGCACCCAGTGATACACAAATAATATACAGTTTTGTTAATAGAGTACGTGAATGTATTTGTAACATTTACTGTAGTATATCTGCTGCTAGAAAGCAGTAGATCTATGCAAAAACATAATAAAAAAAGTTACCAAATAGGTATTTACTTACCTGTGTCTCCGCCACCTGCTCCTGTCTTAAGATGAGCTGCCGTGCAGGCTGATGGCGTGGGTGCATGTGCAGTAGAGATCTTCGGCGGGGAGAAGTGGAAAGGCAAAGTGTAAGTGAATGCATGTATCGGGGAGCTAGCATGTCGGACAGAGATCATGGCACCTGAGGAGTCTGTGCTGGATCAGAGATCGGCACCAGCACCAGCCCTGGAGGGACTTCTGGAAAGAAGATGATCGGGTCAAGAGTCATCATTTAAGGGGAGTCCTTACAGCTACATTGACTTCAACTTTTGAGTTTAGTGTCACTTTAATCTGAGAATTGTCATTGAATGTTCTTTCAGCACACAGTAATTTGTACTGGTGTTATTCCATTGTTATTGATTTAGTGCCAAAACTCTGTAACATTGTGCACAGGGTCAAGACAACAAATGGCTGGAACACAGTGATATTAAACCATAATTGAATGCAATGATAATAATCTTGATAAAAGACGCTTTAGAGCCTTTTAGACAGCCATATTAACATATTACCTTGTATATAGCGAATGGTGCATGTTCATGAGAATAGTAAATAGTCCTTCCCCTTTTCTCAGGCTTACAGTAGTCTAAAAGATGATGAAAATACCCTTCATGTAGCAGACTTACACTAGATGGTACTCTGTCGAGGTTATTGGTATAATGATGGCTGTTTCCCAGGTAAAGTTTTGCCTGATCTTGCCTAAACCTGTCATCGGGGCCCAGTCACATCATATCCAGTGCGTCCCGTTGCAGTTTGCATCTGGAACGCACTGGATCGCATAGATCAAGCCGGGCAGTGTTCTGTGGAAGGGGGCAACTACCAGCATCCTTTTTTTTTTTTTTCCAATCCAACTGACCCTGGGGCATTTTCTACTTCATCTGATGCCCGTGCATCAATTACCCTCAAGTAAAATAAACTTGCTGACAAGTTTATTTCATTACAAGGAATAGTTAGGACTTTTGTTTAAATTAGGAAAACCCCAATGTATAAAAGGTTCAGTCATAATGGAAATTGTGTCTAAAAGACTGTAGGATTGCCTTGTAATATGTAAACTCAGGAGTTAAATCTTAAAAACAAATGCATTCAAGTATCTTAACTATTAATAAAATGTATCTTATTTGTGGATCCTCAAATTATCTATGAATTGGTAATGACGCTGTCCTTCCTTCTGGAGGGTGGCTACTTTTGTTCCCCATGGTCCCTGTGTGTGATGTAAAGTAGCCACCACTCCAAGCTCCCTCCTCCTGTGTTGGCCTACAATATCATGTTTAGTTTACTAATTTGTATTGAAGTTATAGTCTTATCACAGGAGCGAGCTTGGGGTGGTGGCTGAAATTAGTTGTGGCATATTGTGGTTTGCTAGAATGCTTTGGATTCTAATAATGATGTAAATATTATAAGTATGTGTCATTCATCAAATTATGTGTTTCAGTGAAGCTGTGGGATGTAACTGTTTTTGCATATAAAAGGCAGAGATATTCTCTGAGGTGCCAATAGACATAATTTCCACGAGCTTACTTTAGATGTCGCCGGCTTAAGCTAGGTTCACACCTAGGCGATTGCGTTGCTGAGTTGTTTTTGCACATTTTTGTTTGCGCGAATGTGCTTTGAGATGTCTTATATGACCCAAACCACAGGACACCGCCTGAAAATAGCTCCTGCACCTTTTTGCGCGACAGACGATTTTGGCCGCGAGATGCAACACAAAGGTGTGAAGAGGCCCCTTTGATTTCAGTGGGAATCTGTGTTAAATCAATGTGACTGTTGCCGATATAATTTATATTGAACTTATGTCATGTTATATTTCTCCAGCATACAGTTGTGTCGCAGCCTCAGTGAAAAAGGACAAGAAAATGTGACCTTCAAAGGTAAAAATTGTTCCTTTTGTTCTTTTAAGTTTTATAAATAGTTTGTATGAAATCCTCCCATGGAAATATGGCAAAGCAAGCTTTAAGAAAGACGGATAGCTGACATACCAAAATAACTCAGACTTGTGTGTGCATTAAAAAAGCATCATGGTTTCTGTCAAATTGCTTTAGGACGATGTAAAGAAGTAGCATACACAGTTTTTTTGGTGACTTGTCATAGATTACTCCAATATAGGACCAAGAAATGGCCTTCTACATACACATGCTGGTTAACCTGCTGATATGGTTTGGGCCTATGAAGAAGAGCTGGAACCACTGGCTACAGATTCCATTCAAAGATGAACTAGATATATAAAAGTAAAGCTTTTGTTTTACCTGGAAATCTTGTAGGGCTGCATAGATATTTGTTCTCCCTGTCTGTGCAGATTTGAAAAGTAGTTTACCCCACATCTCCTTCTGAGGCAGGGCCACTGTATAAATGAGTGACCATAATTTGGAAGTTGTCTTTGAGCTCCCATGATCAATATAGTGTAAATACCTCTTTGTTTTAATTACTATCTTGCCTGAGGAATTCAGGAATTATGGGTAACACTTAAATGGAATATTCCCAAATAATTTAATACCCTCATGAGTTACTTAAAAGGTGTCCCCTGGTGTTCAGCCTGCAAGTATATTTGTTGCCTACACCTGCTCTGTGACTATCTTTGCTCTACAACCTACCCAGCTCTGTGTCTGCCACACACGGTACACCATAGACTGTTCCCAGGTAAAAGTACATTTTAGTTGAGTTTAAAAAATGCCACTAATTACCATTATATATGTATTAAAAATGTTATTTTTAGATTGGTATAATCACCCAAATTTGTCTTTAAAACCCGCCTCCTATCAGAAGTAGGGAAGGGGGGGGTGGGGTGGAAGGAAACTCGGGCTCAACTCTCATGCACTGCCTATATCTGGCCATGGAAAACATTGGTTGTATGCAGGGCAATCTGCATTTGGGGTTATACATCCGTGCACATAATTGTTTATGCAAATACCAGTGTACTGCCGCAAGTAGACATTGATTTCTATGGGCAGCTGTACGCAGCACCCGTGGTTCCCACGTGGGTAAATGCACCAAAATGTAACATTGTACCTCCCCAGGTGCAGGTGTGCATGAATCCTAAAGTTCACCTTTTAGTTTGATCTCAGATTGTTTAGCATTTTTAGATGATCATCGTGTTTTCACAACCTTATTTTTTTACTAAAATAGTGTGGGGTGACAGTATGCCTAAGTGTGTGTGGGTTTTTTTTGTTAAATATTCCTCCTTCTGCATCGTGTATCCTTTGGGGACGATGCTGTGAGATTTCTCCACAATGGAGTTTTGTTGTGCCATTTTTAAAGTGGAGCTCTAGCCATAACATATACTATTTTTGGATCGATTGGTGAGGGAGTTACATACTTGGTCAGGGTTTTGTTGAAGTGGGGCACGTCTCCCTAACTAGCACACAGCAGTAAAAGCCTGACTAAAGTTTTAACCCTTTAAAGCTTCATCTAAAACAAAATAATGAGTTGTATGGTTGAAGATTCACGTTGACCTTTTTGCAGCTGCTCCAGCAAGTCTAAAGTTAATGCTCCTTCTGCATTCTCCATAGTGTAAAGTTAAAAAATAAAAAACAGGAAAATGAAGCTCCCCCTCCTACCTCCCTCTTGTAGTGACTGTGGCAGATTAAAATTGACCAATGGAAGAAACTTGCCAGCATTTAAAAAGTCATGTAAAGGTTGGACCCACCCAAGCATGGCTTTTGTTTGAAGAGTTTTTAAAGCCTTTGTGTTTTTTATTTACACTTTCTGAAATGTCTCAAGTTCATGGCTTTCACTAAACGGCTGGTTGGCTCTTCTTTATAGGTTGTGTGTAACTAGTTATAGTAATCCTATGCAATCTAATCCAGGATCATCCTTGTAGTAGAATGTATGTATATGGTCAAATATAACAGAAGGGATACTGTTGACATTAGCAAAACCTACTGTGGATACCGGAATGGTGACTTTTATATTTTAATGTGGTAAAGCATTTTAATTTTTTTTTTTTTTTTTTTTTTTTTTCTTTCCAGAAACCCAGCAGGTTCTTTATGAGCTTGCTTGCCAAGTAGTTAAAGGAAATCTGAAGCAGGAACAAGCTGCCGTGGTTTTCACAGATATCATAGTAAGTCCTTTATTACGTCCTCTTGACTTGTTAAGAATTTTTTTTTTTTTTAAATGATGGGAAAGAGAAAAGTAAATGGGTTCATGGTAACATACCTGAATTTTTGGGCAATACCTTCATTCTTCTTTCCTGCTACATTGACAGACTCCAGTTGGCCATACATGGATTGTATTCCCTGCTGGATCAGCAGAATTGTGATCAGTGGGTGGCTCTGCTGGCACCATCAATTGACTTTTGTGGAAGGAGCCTGGTGGAAAATTGTCAACTGAACAGCCACTACTGCAAATCACATGTAGTCACTGTTCGTGTCTAGGTGCCGGCAGTCAAAATACAGTAGCTGTCAGGGAGGACTCCTCCTCCATCCCTGTTGTTTAGCATGGATAAGGGGCGATTAAAAGTATTTTCACGTTCAGCTTAGCGAAATGAAATCCTTTGTGTGGGGTCAACGTGGAGGTGTATAGGATGACTTTTATCAAGCAAATCAGGCTGCCTGTCATTTAGCAAAGTCCATGCTACAGTTTTTGTTATATTTGTGACCTCTGCATCTGTAATCCAGGGCAGCCAATTGCAGCAGATTAGCAAAAGTCTGAGACAGATTTAAAAGAGAACTATGAGGTGAGTGCTTTTCACTCACCTCATAGTTCTAGCCGACCTGTGACAATGAGACTGTCACAGGTTGGCTCAGTAGATCGAGAAGTGAGCGAACACATACCGGCGTTCGCTCACCTCTCGATCCTGTCACAGCTCTCTGCCGTGACGGGTAGGGGCTGGATTTCCCCCTCCCCGCTCTGATCCGCCAGCGCTGACTGGCCGAACGGACGGAGGAGGGGGCGGGTACAGCTGGCTCTGCCTCTAGATAGGCAGAGCCAGCTGTCACTCGCGCAGCTGGGCGGATCCAGACATAATTGTCCTGATCCGCTTCAGCTGCGGCATCTCAGTAGCCCGCGGTGTACTGTGGCGTCTCGGTATACCGTGAGCTGTAGCTCGCGGTATACTGAGATTAGGGTGATGGGAGGATGCTAGTTTGTGTCCTCCCGTTACCCTAAGGAGAACTATGGGGAAAAGCCTTAACCCCATAGTTCTCCTTTAACACTGTAGATGAGACAGATTTTTGTACTCTAAACAGACCTACAATGAAGACGTTATCAAGGTCAGGTTTCATTCTGTCACAAGGCTACTTTAGAGCAGTGGAGGAAGGAATTTATGAATCAAACTGTAACCTTGTAGTATATCTGTCTCACTGCCCATGTTTAGCATTGTCTCGCTGTGCGACAGAAATCATTCATGTGCCTTGTGGATTCAGGTTTTGTACACGGTCCTGAATGTCTTTTTTATAGTTTTTCTTTAATAACTATAATTTTTAAGAAAGATTGTATGAGTTACAAAAATTAATTCCAGACTATCTCTAATTGTTTGTTTTAGGATCAGACATCACAGTGGCGTATTTACAGTTTGTGTATGGATAGTATTATTCGGTATAACAATACAGTAGTCATACATAATAGTCCCTTCCTTTTAATTGTCTCTCCTGGAGATGCAACGGGAAATGAGACAAAATCTCTCAAAAGTAAACAGAATTTACATCGTCACATTTTCCCTTACTTCTTACTCTGTTGATCGCTCTAAAATTTTGGATTTCCCCTCACTTTCTGTCTCGGTAACGATAGTTACCAGGACAAATAGAGGGTGAATACTGTAGAGACTTGACAAAGGATCTAACCATCCCCTACTCTATTCAAAAAGGACAGGAAATGGGTCACTTTGGTTCATGTAATGGTAATGACGCAAATAGTTCAAATAATTGTGTTTTTTTTTTTTTTTTTTTACCCAGGATATGCGAGAAGACATGCCTTCGATTTTGGCAGATGTATTTTGTATTTTAGGTAAGTGCCGTGTAGCACGTCTCTTAAAGTGGACCTTTTCCCCCTTGGACTAAAAATCACATTGGCGTACTGCTCTGCATGCAGATATGAAATAGTCTTACATTCATAAGTTAAACAAACCTATATTTTTCTTATAATTTCTTCTTTTATACTTCCTGGTCCTCTTTGGCAAACATGATGTGATCGTGCCCAAGTGTTGCATCCTGGGAAGGATACATAAGCAGAGCATTGCTGGGAAATCTCATGTGTAATCTCATGATGTCTCAGGGAAAGGTCTTTTCCTCCCCTGAGATGATGTGCATGGTCACATGTCATAGTCACATGTGCCAGAGTTCCAGGAACTAAAGGGAGATGGATTCATCTGCCCTTAGTGAAATGATTAGGGATGAAAAGAAAAATAAGGAATTCAAACAATAAAGCATGCAAGTATCTAGAAGTATATGTTTGTAGATTGTCATTACTAAACATTCCTAAAGGTGTCTTTTGTTGTTATTTTGAAGATAAGGGTAAAGTTTCTTCGGGCTATGGACCCGCTGATCGCCTATATGTGAAACACCCGGTACCGGGTGTTCGCATTGGACGGGTCTTTTCTGCCCGTGCGTGCCTGCTAGGGGGCGCGCGCGAGCAGAAAGAAAAAAAAACCCGCCAATGCAGCAGTGCCGTCCGTCCGTTTTTCTACTACGGGCGGACGGCAAGAGGTTAAAGGAGAACTATGGGGTTCTGTCTTTTCTTTCTTATTGCATTCCTTGGGCTAAATAAGTAAATTGTGTAATTTACTCCTATTAGCCAAAATGCACCCTAAGCCTGTAAACCCTTCTTTAAGAAGGTGGGCGGGGCTAACCGCCGCAATGAGGAGAGATCCCGATAATGCTGCCGGTATCCTCCCCACTGATCTTCGTCACTGTGACTGACAGTGATTCTTGAGAGCTGCTGCGCGTCCACGAATATATGGACGTGCGCAGCAGCTCTGTGCACACAGCTCTCTCCTTACCTGCACGTCCCCGTCCTCTGTGCCAGCCTTCCAGACACGCTGCTGTGTAGCCCTTGATCCCCCTCTATCTGCCCCATACCTAGTGGGTACTGGTACCTTGTGGCGTGCAGCCGGCTAACAAGTCAGGCATGCAGTCACTGGCCATGTACATGACTTGGCGGAGCAGGTAAAGGGGGAGCATAGCTGCTCCTTGTGGTGCCCACACTCTGTTCCTTTCTACTGGAGCTCTGACAGCCTTCACTGAGCACTGGCTGAAAGAATGGATTAGTAAGGCCTGCACCAGCCAAAGGTGCAGACCTTTCTAACCAACCACTGGATCACCAGGGATTGTGCCTCCTTCCTGCAAATTGTAAGCAGGTGATAAAAATGATTTAAAATCTTTTAAAACGTTAAAAAAAAAAAAAAAGTAATTTTTGGTTTCAGTTTCGGCCTGACAAAATATTTATTTTCTGTCTAAAAAATTTCATTTTGATATATCCCTAATCTGTACCCCATACTGTAGTCCAGTGCAGCCCTGCCCTATAGATTCTGAATTTTGCTCACAAATTGCGAGCACTCGTTGGTCAGCGAGGTCACCTGCTGTCGAGAAATTCTGTTGCCTATCATCACCCTAATATAGCAGAAAAACTTAAAGGTGTACTATGGGGCAACCTTTTTTACCCAGAGTTCTCTTCGGTGTCATGGGAGGACATATGCGAATGTCCCCCGGTGACCCAAAACTCAGTATGTACTCTAGACAATACTCCATTGGCTTATTGACAGCGGGCTCTACCTCTCTAGAGCCCGCTGTTCCTGCGCCCTCCCCTGTCCATTCCTTCAGTCAGCGGCAGAAAAATGGAGGGGGAATCCCTGCATGGATCGGTGACTGATGGCCACGGGTCTCTCCAGGGAGAGTATTGGGTTATCAGCCGTGTGTTCGCTGACTTCCCGATCAATAGCTGACCTGAGGCAGCTTCAACCTGCAATGAGAGCAGTATTTTTGGGGCTTCAACCTCTCCTCCAGTTATGGAGTTCTGTCTGCCTTGTTAACAGATGGAACTCCATGGAACATGGCAGGATTTACACCCCACCTGCATTTTATGAATGGGTACGCCACAAGTCTTATGGAGTAATATTGCATTATCCCCCGGATAACAGTATCTGTCGGGTGGGATTTTTTTTTCCCCCCTTCAATGTGAAGGAATTTTTACTTCCTGTTGTCTCTGGGGACAGTAAGTGCAGAGAAGCCTCCCGGATGAGGACACAAAGGGCAATAAATATCTGATGAAGGTTTTAAACCTTTTTGTTCTTCTGGAATTGTCCTTTAAATACCCACATGTAAGGAACCGTTAATTTCTGCTGAAATGGAAGATCAGCCAGTCTAATCTTTAATATTTCTAATTTAATGTCTTCTGTTGCTTTTTATAGTTGTAACGGAGTAACAATATAGTTTTATTATTTTCAGCCTTAAGCTTGATTGTATGTATTTCTTGCAAATTCAGATATTGAAACGGGCTGCTTTGAAGAAAAATGGAGACGGGATCATTTTACCCAGCTGGTCTCATCTTGCTTGGTAAGGGAAATCTTTCTTCCTTTTTTTTTTTTCTCCAGTAACTTTATTAAAGGTTTTATTTTTTGGTAAATTAAGAAATATTGTAAAACTGTTCTTCATGCGTGTTTGGAAACTAAAGCAGTTTGAATAATGTGTTGGAAGAGCTAGAGACCTACAGGATTCCTAAGCAGACTGTCTTCTCCTGTTAAAATAGGAAGGCTACATTTTACAGTAAAACAGTAAACATGCAATGAAACACATTAAGGATGAACACTTAGGTCATATGATTTAAAGCCTTTGACACTGAAGGTCATTTTCAAAATTAGGGTCTAGATGAAAAGCAGTCTGTCTTTTTTAAAAAGAGGGGCAGTAATAATCGTTAGATATGTGCAGTCATGGCTGCAACCAACTAACCGATAATGAGAATAGTTCACAACTATTCTCATTATCAATTAGTTGGCTGGATCTCCTAGCTCTCTCCTCCATGCTGGGAGGAGGGCACAGCAAGCAGTGGGCAGGTACAATAGCCAGCCTGCTGTTGGCTATTGCAATTTGAAATAGCCAATATCAGGCTGGCTATTACAACAGCCCACTACCTGCTGTATGTACATTCAGCTTGCAAAAAATTGTGCATGCAGTTTTATTCTTAAGTAAAACCTTGTTTGTAACACTGCATATGTGTATTTTATTTTCAATTAAGGATGATATTTAGTTTTTTTTATCTGAGTAATTGAAAAAATAATTGGTTAACTAATCGATTTATGAAAATAATTAGAGGTGCACCGAAATGAAAATTTTAAAACCGAAATAAAAAAAAAATATGTCAGGCCGATACCGAAAATGTTTTTTATTTTTAATGACAGGCATCGCTGCCTGTTTTTAAAAAACGGCCATTTCCCGCTCGCCGAGCGGCGCGCGCGGGGGGGCGTGTCTGAGCAGACGTCTAAAGACGCCCGCTCAGATCTAGAGAGCTCGGGCCGGCCGGCCCGGAGGTGGTTAAAAAAAAAACATGTTTCTGGATAAAGTTTGTAATTGTGTACATAAAGGCAGCCTTACCTTATTTTCGCATTTACAAACTGTAATCTTTCCCTCTATAGTGCTGCACAATGGTTGTGTATTACTGCTCGTTGGTTGACTCATCGTAAAAATTATTATTTGCACAATAAAGGGCAGCAGAGTTATTGGAAATTGATTGCTCCCTTCTATGGCTCATCTATATACCTTTTTATGTTTTATGCAATAACAAAAATATGGAAGAGTGCAAAATCTGAAAAGTAACATAAAAAATAACCTAACGTAAATATTGCAATAACTTGTTTTTCTGTTCCGCACCATTCCACCAGCTGCTAAACTGCCTTGCAGCAGGTAATTTGGTTTTACGGGAATTCTGCCAGGAATGCTCTCCCATGTGGTCTGCCTGGCCTCTCCAGTAAGTACCGTCTCCTCCCTGGAGCTACGGTATTCCTTCCAAGCCCTCTGCAGTCCTCTTGGACTCCATTCTGCACTTTTGCCTATTGCAAAAAACCCTTTGGCTGACTTGCTGTCATAGACTGGGTTCTGGGCAAGCTAGTGTATAATGCTGCCTTTTACTTTGCAAGATGTAAAGGGGGCAGTTTGAGTTAATTGCATTGCGTTAATTCTGTTTCCTTAAGATCAGGGATCAATGGCCTACTTTTACTTATAGCCTGGGCTTGCTCTTTAAATTGTAAAGAAACGGCAGAGCATCACACAATCTGGCAGCTTGAATAATTGTGTCTGTGTCCACCCACTCCATTTTGGGCTAACTGACAGAAATGCTCGCAAAGAGCTCAGCATTGAAAGCTTGCATTTAATCACTGTAGCGGATTTGTTTTTCATTTCTGGACTGAAATATCGGTTATGATGTGCCGAGGGGGAGGAATGGATATGAAGAACAGCCAAACTCAGACTCCTTTACTTGTTTTCTCACTTGGTGCCACAGAAAGTTAATTTGTTAAAGGCACCATGTGAGGTGAAAAATAATGCAATTAAGGCCTCGTTCACACTGTAATCGGCCGGCACGTTCAGCTCCGTGCTGTGTGTAGGGCCGTATTGAGCCACTTCTGGGAAGGACAGGTGCTGCATGTGATTAGTACGCAGCCCCCATCCTTCTTTATGGGACTACACGGCCGTACGCCTCCCCCCACGCTCACCTCAAGTGCAGGTCCGTAGGGGGTGCGTGTTTCCTGGCTCGGACGCGGACAGGAACCATCCTGTCACCTACACGGATGTGTGAGCATAGGGGGCGTACGGCCGCGTAGTCCCATAGAGAAGGACGGTAGCTGCGTACTAATCATCACCTGTCCTTCCCGGGAGCTGCCCGATACGGCCCTGCACGCATGATGGAGCTGTACGTGACGGCCTATTACAGTGTGAATCAGGCCTGAAGGTGCCTTGGTTATTTCATCTGTGTCCCTGAATCACTACATGACTCGGTATATTGTGTATTCTTTTGATGGGTACCTTTTTTTTATTTGCACTTTGTTCCCTGACCGGGTCAATTTAAACTAGAATGGTGCTGGTTTTTTTTTTTGGCTTTCTTCTTCAAAAATTAAAATGTAAATCCAACCATTTTGGTGTTTGTCATTTCAGTAAGTCTCTTCCACCATGTAGTAACAATTTTCTACTTCTTTTACAGTATCTAGTATCTGACAGCATTCTTAAGGAACGCTTAGATCCCGAAACACTGGAATCCCTTGGGCTCATTAAACAATCCCAACAGTTCAACCAGAAGTCTGTAAAAATAAAGACTAAACTTTTGTAAGTTTTGTAATATACTTTCAAGTCTGGATGTAAAATTTGTATATAAATATTGTGAAAATAAGTTTTACTGGATGGTGATGTGACCTTGAAGAGGTCTAATGATCCAAAACTGTGTGGGGAGGAGGCAGAGGTTGTGTTGAACACCGTGCTTTCCTCCTTTCTCCAAAATTCATGATTCTGTGAAAACATTTTTAGATTTAAATCTGATGTCTATGCTGCAGAAAGGGACAACAAAAGCTGCAGGCCAGATTAAACACACCCACACTTGAACATCTCTCAGCTCGAGACACAATCGGGCAGTCATAAATCCCACTACACCATTCTAGGATCTGCACATTCTGGTAATGAGCCTGGTCCTAAATGGCTATTGTAAACAATATTTAGTAGATGCTAGAAAGCCAGGGACTTTTAATACAGCCCATCGTAAATAGTCAGGAGGAATGCACATTTCAGACTGGGACTAGTGATGCATGCTAACACATAGAGTACCTGCTCAGAGTTCAGTGTCATACGATTTCCATGATTTAATTCTACAATGGCACTACTTTAATAAGCGTTTACCCCAATATATAAGAGTGACTTTCAGTTTGATACCAATAGCTACGAATAGCTATTAGTACAGAAGACAGATTGGCCACATTAAATATTCAAAGTGATATATGCATTTGCTCTCATATTTGGTGTTTATCAAATCCAAATCTTATTCCTAAACTTATGTAATAAATGTAATAATAGGTTAACAGTAGGGATGCACCGATACCAAGTACCGTACTCGGTACAAGTACAGATACTTTTCAAGCTCCAAGACTAGAGGAAAAACTCAAAAGTTAGGAGGCAGCTTTCATTTGTAAGGAGCACACGGAGCTCCTTGGCTTTGTACATCTCTGTTTTAATGTATGATTTTGTCTTTATTAATATAAATAAAGGGATACACCGATACCATTTTTGCAAGTACTGATACTTGTCCAAGTACTTACAAGTACCGATACATTTTTGTTTATTGTCATGTGACAGTTTTTCTAAAACAATACAGACTAATGATTTCAAGACAGTGGTGGAGCGCCAGAGCCAGGTCCCAGCAGCAACCCTGATAGTTCTCATGAAAATGCCAAGTATCGGCACTGGTACTCGAAAAGTATCGGTGTATCCCCAGATAGTAAAATCAGGCCATCTGAATACTTGTTATAAGGGAGTGTCCATTGATGTATCGAACACTTTAGCACTCCTACATCACCCCTGTCGACTCTTTTGATTGTGTGGGGTTTTGCTCAGTAACTGGTAGAATGTCACTTGCACTCCAAATACTTTCATATTATGTTATGTGGCACTTGATCGTTAATAAAGAAGATTGACTACAAAAGTATTTGGAGTGCGAGTGACGTTCTACCAGTTACAGTTTTTTAGATGCCGAGGCATCTGCGGTCACTGCAGCACCCCTCCCGCACCTTGGTCAGGAGTGCAAGGTGATCTCCATATTCTAAAAAGGGTTTTGCTCAGTGACACCCTCTGGAGGGTCAAGAAAAACCTGCTGCAGCTCAAAGCTCTTGTTTTATGACCAAAATTATGTAAGCGTGCTAAGGGTCCTCCATGAGAGCTGATGACCCTAATACATCAGATTAGATTTCCTCTGCTGAAACCAAAGACCAGGAGAACTTTGCTAATTGCTTTTCACTTTTAATAGCATTTATTTTGCTTGTAGTATACTTTGGTAATATCTTTTTTGCCAATGTTTTATTGCACCTTTTTTCTTTTCTTATTAAAGCAATATATAATTGTTAAGCTAAATGCTCTAGTCCAGAATTTTAGAGAATCCCTGCCTCTTCGAAAGCTACTATATTTTCGACTCTGTTATTTTCCTGTCTGGTGTAGCAGCAAGTGTCCATATTTCTTAAGGAAAGCAGATACTATGAGTTGTGTGTGTTTTTGTTTAAAAAGTGGTGTCCGCTACCATTTGGTGTGTAAAGGGTTAACTGTGGCGTGAACTGACCCCAGTGATGATCACCCTTAGTCTGCTGGCGCTTAGATTGTTGTCCTGTGAGCTGGAAAATGTCTGTTCAGGGTGGGGCTGGAAGTGTGTTCGTCACATGGCTTGCTGTTTTCTCTGTCTGGAAGCCACCCCTAAAAAATGCTATGCCTCATTGCTCGAGTGCCTGACTCAAGCTGAAGAGTCAAACACTATGTAAGTAAATAAAGCTAGGTAAAGGGGCATATCTAGGTCTTCTACAAGTAAGCCTGCACTATGAAAATACTTGGAATACTGTACTCAGATTAACGTACGAGGCTGTATGTTGTCATACGGACACCCGAACCACACGTACAGCCACGTCCTCCAATAGGGAAGAACGGGCTTATGCACGCAATCACACCCAGCACCTCCCGGGATTGGCTGTTTACAGGAGTGCACGCCACAGGGATGTGTACGCCCAGTGTGAATGAGGCCTTAGTCTATTAATTGTATTGCCATATGGTTAAGGCAAAGGCAGTTGATGTTGTTTTTTGTTTTAAAATAATTAAGGACAGAGGTCACTGGCTTAAATGACTATTCTTCTAAGTCGGGGTAGGCAAATTCCAGCCCTCCAGTGGTCAAGCTACAAATCTCGTCATGCATTTGGCTGTCAGTCTTGCAATGCCTAATGGAATATATAGTTGTACCACAGCTGGAGGGCTGTAGTTTATCTACCCTGTTCTAAAGGTGCCCATACACCTTACGATTATCTGACGAGACTTTTTGTCCAATGATCGAACCGTCGTATGATTTTCGTACGACGGCCCCATCCTGCCCCGATTTATCGAAAGGTTCAATCAGCGGTAGTTAAAAAAAAAAAACACCTGGACGACTTGCGGTAATTGACCGCAATTATTTTCGTTTGCGCAAGCGCTGTGTTAATCGTACGACTTTTGACGGACGGAAACGCCACCAACCATGCGAACATCGTACGATCGACCAAAGTTTTCAAACATGCTTGACCGTCAAAAGTCGTACAATTGTACAGTACTATCGGTCGGGCACTCTAATCACACTTAGAAAAGTCGATGGCATACGATTATTGTACGATAATCGTAAGGTGTATGGGCACCTTAAGGTGTACACATTTATTTTTAATTTTCAGTGTTTGTTCTTTTGATCTTCTTTTTTTATATTTTTTTTTTTTCTGTCATAAGTTTTGTACTGGCAGATGTCACTTTTTATTAGACCTGGTTTCTAACCCTTCCCCACTCTACATTCGTATAGAACTATAACTGCTTGGGCAAGAAAGTAAAGAAATTATTTGCTGGTCAATGTATATTTGTTGGACCTGGATTTGTTATTAACGAAAAGTTTGAGTTTAATACTACTTTAAATTTATTTTGGTGCACACAAGCAGAATATAATATTTTTTTTTTGTGAACAATATAGAAGATGGGTTTGTGTTGGCTAAATAGAGTCCAAACATGTCAAACCGTAATATAGCACACCCCCATGAAATGGCAAAAATAAAAAATGAACCTACAATACCCACATATGTCATACGTTGCTGGCAAGGGGCCCCTTTAAACAGACTCCCGGAGGCTTTAGCGGGCAGAATTTTTTTTACTGGTGTAAAGCCGACTGTAAGTGTCCTTACACTGGAAGCAATACTGGCGGCTGAGCTGCCACCAGATCGCTTCCAGGGGCCGGTATAGTGTGCGCCCCTGTCCGACACCCCCGCCTTGCTTCACTGCCCCTCCTGCAGGCCTGCAATTTACACAGCACATTCATATCATTCCTGGCCCTCAAGGAGCTTACAATCTAAGGTCTCTATCTTGCATTGATACATACAGGGTGCATTTAGACCGGAACCAATTAAATGAGAACTATGGGGTTAGGGCTTTTCCCCATAGTTGTCCGAAGGGGAACGGGAGGACACAAACTAGCGTCCTCCCGTCACCCTAGGCTCAGTATACAGCTGAAACGGATCCGGACAATTATGTCTGGATCCACCCAGCTGCGTGAGTGACAGCTGGCTCTGCCTATCTAGAGGCAGAGCCAGCTGTACCCGCCCCCTCCACCGTCCGTTGTTCCGCCAGTCAGCGCTGGAGGATAAGACAGGGGAGGGGAGAATCCACTCACTCTCCTGTCACGGCTCTCTGCAGTGACAGGATCGAGAACTGAGCAAGCGCCGGTATGTGTTCGCTCACTTCCCGAGCTACTGAGCCGACCTGTGGCAGTTTCATTGTCACAGGTCGGCTCAGATGATGAGGCTGAGTGAAAAGCACTCGCCTCATAGTTCTCCTTTTAACCTTTCCATCATGTCTTTGTAGTGTGGGAGGAAACCGGAGCACCCGGAGGAAACTCTCACACAAGCACAGGGAGAACATGCAAACTCTTTGCATTGTGTCTTGACCGGTATTTGAACCCTCGGTGTGCTAACCACTAACCACCGTGCTGCTTGGTGAATGCTAACAATTGGATGAAAAATACAATACCAAAAACCTGCCTGCTGCAACATGTGTGGTCTTGGTATAACCACTTCATGGCTGCACTGTTTATATATTTATTGTGGCCCTGAAGTGGTTAAAATGCACAGCAGGTATATAACACAATGCAAGCTTTCATGTGTCTTTGGGAATTCTATGGAATATAACTGACCATTTATGAAAATGGTTAACCTGGAAATGGCAATATTTCTTTTTTTTTTTTTTTTCCTACATTCAGTTTGTTACATTTCATTTTTAGCAGTTTTGCATTTTTGCAGGATGCTGATCCACAGATTTTCGACGGATAAAGAAATAAAAAACAGCTCTAAGGCAGCTGGATCTGCTTGACCTTTCTTATATGATGCGGCTCCAACCTCCAAAAACCTATTATTTTCAAAGGCCAGAGTTGCATTACTTACACTTTCTTCTAGCAGCCTTGAAACTGTTTGCTGAAATGACATTTTGAATTTGACTGGTTACAGACAAATAGGTCTTTCTTACACTCAGGTGAATGAGGTTTGTTGCTTCCACATTTTCTAAGTAGTTGACAAGCATCTGACATGTTTGCTTACCCAACTTATTTTTTTTTAAAAAATACCTTTTTTTCCCTCCCAAATCCTTTCCACAATCCATCAATTTAAATAGTCAAGAAGCATTGGTTTCACTAGAGATGCCCATACATTTTGGTGTATCTCTTGTTTCTCTCTTCCCTGCCAAGCGCTGCTCTGTGTCCCCTCTGACACAGAGTAGCAGGGAGGAGAGAAACCTTCAGGAGGCCAAGTGGGGGCGGGGAGGGAGCGATCTCAGCGCTCTGTGTCACAGGAGGTCGAGCTCTTCTCCCGCACCTCCCCGCTCGGCCTCCTGTGACAGATCAGGAGAGCAAGGAGAAGACAGCTGTCACAGATGGTCGAGCTGGTGTTAAGGGAGGAGTCAGCTGTCAGCCGTGGCACTAGAGGCTGAGCTCTCCTCCCCATACCGCCCGCTTTGCCTCCTGTGACAGCCGAAGGAGTCTGGATGGAGAGCGGTTACAATCCCTCAACAATTAGCTGATCGTTGAGTATTTGTGAATAATTGAGGACATATTATGTTTACTGGGTCCCCAATTATGAACAGGAAGTGCTCTACATCACTTCCTGTTCATTCATGATTGTGGACATAGTAGCTCATACTATATCCACAATTTTTTCATGGACAGGAACACTCAGTATATAGTCTTCCTGTTCATTCATAACAGGGGCTGCAGAAAGAGATGGAGGACTCTGTGTCCTCCATCTCTTTTTCTATTTCAACAGGGAAATATCAGGGGTTTGATATTTCCACAGAGCCCCCGATAGTAAAGCAGAAAAATAAAATGATTTACATTTTTGTTTTGTTTTTAAATGTTAGAAAAAAAATGTGGTTTCAGCCTGACCTATATTTTTTAGTTTCTGTATGAAATTCCATTTTAGTGCACCTCTAGTTTTCACCCAATTTGCAAATCACTGTTATTTATAAGTATTTTTTATAAAATGGCTGCAGTCGCTGTTCGGCTTGGAATTTTTGTCCCAGTCTCGATTTACAAAAAAACGGACTTCTGTGAAACTGAGGGTTGCTGATGGGGCCGTGCACTGCTTGAATTTTCACTAATATGACAATCTAAGCAGTACATGGCAATCTTAAAGAAAGATCTTCCGGCTCTTCTCGCCAAACAAGAATTCAGTGCACAGCAAAGCAAAGACTGGCAAGGGACACCCAGTGATGATGTCACTGGCTCTATAAAAAGAAACATTAATTAAACTATACATTTACATTGAAATATTTTATTGAAAGTGTATCAGTGGGAGTCGAGAATAAGGGAATGCATTTTAAACATTCACTAATCTTCAGCTGTAACGTTGCAAAGAACGTCTGCCAACTAACAATTTTAATTGTGGTCATAAGCATTGCATAAAATAGATATTTTAAATAGGTCATAAAATATCTGCATATCAGTCATGTAAATATTATTCAGTAAAGTAAATATCAATCATGTGTATCATATGTGTGTGTTTTGGTTTAAATAGGAAGTTGGCTGCCATTTTAGGCATTTCTTTTTTACATGGCAATAAACTGCAGCATGAACGTTCTGTTTTGTGAAAAGATTTAGCTGGGATGAAATGAGGAATCCTCGTGCTTGGCAGTGATTGAAGAGGGTTTACCAATGTGCTGCTGTGCAGATGTCTGTTACAGCATACCGCCCTTTCTGCTTGTTACTGTAATCGGCAGTATCTGCTGATCCAGCGCTCTGGAGACCGCAAAACAAGGCCACCTCTCTTTAGCTCATCGCTTATTTTTAGTGCCTCTCGTGGGATAATATCTGTCTATAATAAAAGACCAAACCACTTTTGTTAGGTTTCTTCAGCTTCATAAAGAAGGAGCTTTAAAGAACTCCAGGTATGCAAAAAGTTAACCCTTGGAGTGGGGCTACCCCCGCACTGCAAGAGTTAAGTTATCGTTATTCTCTAGGGACCAGGATAAAGAAGATAATCACCTGATCCAAGGTCCTGATAACCTCTCCCCCTCCACTCTGGCTGTGACCTGTCCCTCAGCGTCCTCACGTCTATCAAGTCAGTGGACTGTATTAGATGTGGTGACATCAGCGGGGCTTAGCCTGTCTGAGCCTGGGGGAGAAGAGGCTGCAAGGACCGGCCTAGTAGCCAGATGGGATTGAGGATCAGGTAAGTGGATTATGTGAGCCCCTAGAGAAAAATGAGCAGTTAACCCTTGCAGTGTGGAGGTGGTTCCTCATTAAAGAGGCTGTTTTTGTAGGTCTGGTTTTAACATTATCGTAAGAAAATCTAACTTGGAGCTGTGATCTTTATTGATCGTTGGTAAATCCAAATGTTAAAATTGAATACCAAGGGCAGAACACTTCTATTAATCTTACAACTCGTATAATTTAGCTAGTCATACGTGAGGGCCTGACTCTGTTGTGGTGTGTGTGTGTGTGTGTGTTGTGTTTTTTTTTTCCCCTGTAGAATCCAGTATGTGTGTCTGTGTTACCTATATTTAAAGCTGAATTCCTGACCTGGCCAACAAAACATTTTGTTCCTTCATCAAACACAAAATAAGAATCCCGTTTTGTCTAGAGTTGATGCCCTGGCACCTGACGCTCTGATTCTTTTCTCTACTTCACCACAATGTGAGCATGCCCTCAATGTCATCACATACAATGGTAGACCAGTGGTGGCCGCTGGTCGTACATTTTATGTAATGATGTCAGCGACACGACTGGTGGCTTCATGGGACCAGTCCTCAGTACAGGAGCACGATTCATGATTTCTTAGTGTAGGTGGGCTATTTATGTGTAGATGTATTTTCTTTTAGTACACCATTGTGTTATTTTTGTGTGCAGTGTGATAAGTTTGGATTAATTTTGTGAAGCGGGGGACTCTTTACATAGTCGGTTTAGTTCCTTTATCCTATTTAGTCGTTTTTCGATCTCCAAGTTTAGCAAGTTTTGTAGTGTTAACTTCCTTTGGCAAATAGCAGTGACCTTTTATGGGCTATCGAATGATAGAGAAGGGCCATATTTCCAGGAACATTCTCGTATAAATAAAACTCCCAATTTCCATATGGCGAGAGCCTGTGTAAATCTGTTTTTCAGTTCAATTGCCAGTTTAGTTTATCCAGCAGTGTTAGGGAGAGTTTGGTGGAGCCAAGAGCAAATAGGATACTTAGGAGAATTTCAGACTTTTTAACATGCTCCAAATAGTGATGATCTATGCATATCCAAGTAATTCTATAGTAAGGATGCACTGATACCGGTTTTTCAGTATCGAGTACCAATATATTTTTTTCGGTACCCACCATATCGGTGCCATGTGTCCCAATTATCAGGAAGCCAGGCGGTGGATCATGACCCATCGCCCGGCTTCCTGATTGCCTGGGGAGCCGGTGTTCTATCGAAATAACACCGGCTTCACTTGACGAGGCTGCCTGGCTTCCTGACCAATCAGGGAAGCGGGCCATTACATGCTGCCTGGCTTCCTGATTTGGTTAGGAAGCCAGGCTTCTTAGCAACAAGTGAAGCCAGCTTCCTAGCCAATCAGGAAGCCAGGTGGCACTTCATGACCCGGCTTCCGGTGCATTGCAAAGAAACATGCTAATTTCAGTGCTGGCCCCTAGCTTGCACATCATTTCTCATTGTTGCTCCGCAGTAAGTGTTTTTCCCCGTAGTTCTCTTAGGGGTCACGAGAGGACATATACTAGCGTCCTCCCGTGACCCAAAGCTCAGTATATCACGAGCTACAGCTTGCGGTATACTGAGACTGCCGCAATACTGTCGAGATCCACCCAGCTGCGTGAGGCAGAGCCCGCTGTCACTATCAAGACGCAGAGCCAGCTGTACCTGCCCCCTCCCCCGTCCGTTCCTCCACTGCGGGGAGCTGTGATTGACAGTCACTGCTCTCTGCAGGGAGATGATCGAGAAGTGAGCGGGTGACGGTATGTGTTCGCTCACTTCCTCAATCTATTGAGCCGACGTGTGACAGTTTCATTGTCATACATCGGCTTGAACTATGAGGATGAGGGATTTTTCACTCGCCTTATAGTTCTCCTTTTAATGGAGGCATCAGAGTTGTCCCCTCTGACAGTACTAGTCTGATTGGCCAAACCTGTACTTTAACCTTGAAGAATGAAGTTCGTTAATGCCTCCTTTATACCAGTATGAGCAAAGCACAGTTTGTATTATAATGTATAAATGCCTCAACAATCAGAAGTAAAGCAAACTATAAGAATGGTTGTATGAAGACGTCTTATTCATGGCAATTAGCAAGTCATTTTGTTTCTTTTGCTAATGGTATCTTTTTTGTAAATACTTTTTTATTTTGTTTTTTTCGTACTGGGAAATGGGACTCTTGTGTTCTACTTGGCATATAATCTACCTCCTGGAGAGTCATGTGAGAGTGGCTCTACATGATGCATAAAAATGAGCATCCAAATCAACCGCTGTTTACAATGCTTCTCTTCCCCTTCTTATTGGTTCTGCCTCTGATTTTAGTACCATGGGACTGTTCAGTATAACAAAGAATGACTTGCATACAAGTTAGTAGTTATCTGTATGGGAGAGCCAATGTCTCTCAAAAAAATGTGTTGGGCAGAAACTTGAGCATAGTTAAATTCCTGAGACAAGACTCCTTCCTGCCTATGGTCATTGTGCTGTTGTCACACATTGGATGTTCTCATAGTGCAAGCTTAACAACTCATTAAAAGATTTTTGTGGGTCACACTGGCTTATATTATCTGGTTCTATCTTGTATTTAGTTCTACTTTCACTTTTTCAGTTCATATGAACTAAAGCTAGCCATAAACACCCCAAATTTCAGATGATTTCTGCTAAACCCGCCAAAATGTGAGCCTTGAGGCACCCTGTGGGCACCACCTAACAAAAGTTGATTTTTAAATCAGCTGAGTCCATTGAAAAATTCCCAGCCCAACAGTGACTGCATACTTTAAAATGTAGTCCCTGTTTGGATATTCAAGCAGGTGCCGCAACTTTCTAAATGCAATAGCTGGTGGTGGAGATTTCTCCATCCACACGGTTACGCATGGATGGGATAATCAAGTGATTGTTCTCTTGTTCAGACCGCGGTCTGGCAAGAGAAAATCTATATGTGCTAGCTCAATAGACGATGGTGTCCCTCATTATGGATGGTGTAGTTAAATGACTATTAGATTGTGTTCCAGGAAATTTCCGGGTAAGTGTCCAAACTGAAATTCTCATACAAAACATTTCTGGCCTAAATGCTGTGGCTTCTGTTGTTTTCTGGTGTTTACAAAACCATCCCCACAAGCAAATGTCATCTGAATGTGTTGTAATGCCCTTATAAGCCATTCTTGCCAGATGGGAGAATAGGAATAACATGCAAATGGTTGGCAAGAACTTTTATGAATGGTCCCGCGTGCTCATTTTTCTGTTTTCTATGTTATGCCTGTAGGAAGGATTTTTTTATTTTTCTTTGTTGAGCATTGCACTATTTCCCAAAAGATTCATACTTTTCACTGTTTCCTTTTTACATTTATTCATTTTTCTCTGCAGTTATAAGCAGCAGAAATTCAATTTATTGAGAGAGGAAAACGAAGGATATGGAAAATTGATTGCAGAGCTTGGACAGGATTTGTCTGGGAGTATAACAAGCGATTTAATCCTGGAAAATATCAAATCCCTAATTGGTAAGGCTGGGGATGTGAACCACATTTTATTTGTGCACTTTCTCTTTGTCGGTTTCCAGAAAAATTTTGAATTTAATGCATATGGCCAGTATACCTCGTATGTTTAATAGCGCTGATCTCATGCCACTGTCAGTTTGCGGGATATCTTGCCACCAATATTATTATTTTCAGGTGTATTTAGGAGTGGTCATGTGATTACTTGCTCTCCTCCTTAATTCTGCATTGCATGGACTATGTGAGGGTAGCAGTGGCACTGGAACATCACTTCTCCTTCCAGAAGCTTTCACTGCTTTAGGTAGCACTCAATAGGTGATTGACATCATCGTGCAGCAGTGTAGTGCAGTGGCAGCAACTTGGATGAAAGGGTGACAACGCTGTGGATAATTCCACAGGTGCCTTACAGTGGTGTTAACTTGATGCAAGAAGCACGCCTACATCCTTGTTGCTTATAGTATCGACAGGTTTGAATAGCGGTAAAGAAATGGACAAGGCAGAAGGCACTGTACTACTTAAGGTTACAGTGGATTCTATTTTGCCTGTGCTTTAATTGTAAGGTAGTTTTACCCTCTCTGATTTTGAGATTAAAGGAGAACTATGGGGTTAAATCTTTTCCCCATAGTTCTCAGGGTAACGGGAGGATACAAGCTAGCGTCCTCCCGTCACCCTAGGCTCAGTATACCGCGAGCCGTAGCTCGCGGTATACTGAGACGCCGCAGCTGAAGCGGATCCCGACAATTGTGCCGGGATCCGCCCAGCTGCGTGACTGACAGCCTGGCTCCTGTGACAGGATCGAGAGGTGAGCGAACGCCGGTATGTGTTCGTTCACCTCCCGATCTACTGAGCCGACCTGTGACAGTCTCATTGTCACAGGTCGGCTAGAAATATGAGGTGAGTGAAAAGCACTCACCTCATAGTTCTCCTTTTAAATATAACTTAATTCATTAGTTAAATAAACTTTTTTTATTTTACTTTACTGTTTTTCCACTTGCTGGTCCTTTTTAGACATTAGTGATGTAGCCCGTGCCTAAGAAATTCATCCTAGCAAGGGTCAGAATACAATTGGATTGGCACTGTATGTATTAGAGATGCACCGATCGTTTTTTCCGTAGCGAGTACAATTACCAATATTTATTTTTTTTCTTTTGGTACTTGCCAGTGCTGTGTGCCCCGCCTCCGGGCTTCCCGATTGCCTGGAAAGCCAGTGTTCTAACGAAAGAACACAAGCTTCACTTGCCGAGGCTTCCTGGCTTTTTGACCAATCAGGAAGCTGGGAGTCGAGTCATGACAAGCTGCCTACCAACAAGTAAAGCTGGCTCCCTAGCCAATCAAGAAGCCGGGCAGCACGTCATGACCCTGATTAGTTAGGAAGCCGGCTTCACTTTTTCCTAGGCAGCTTGGCTATCTGACCAATCAGGAAACCGGGAGGTGGGTCTCGCGGCACAGGTACTTGTTTTTTTGTATCGGAGTATTTGCACGAGTACTCATGCAAATACTCGGTATCGCCGCCGATACCGATGCTTGTATCGGTGCATCCCTAGTCATAACCCACTGCCCGGTTGCTGATTGGAAAGGAAGCCGGCTCTATGCTCCCTGTCCACGGCTGATGACAATATTGAGCGTCAGGATTTTTCATAGGCTAATTCAGTATAATCTTCACATTTCAATGGTGTGTGTGTGTGTGTGTGATTTATAGTAACAGTTATTTTTCTGTATCTTTGTGGTTGGTCAGTAAGTTGAATAATTGACCTGCCAGATAAGACATTTTCCAACACTTCTCTGGTAAGTGTATGATTAAACATTGCTTCTGTTATGAAAGATGTTTAAGGCTGCTTATAATTGTTGCTCTATGATTTTCTTATATTTTATGTGCAGCTCTAAGTTGGTGCAGTACTGGTTCGGCCGTTAAATAACATATCAGTTTATAGATTATTGTCTTATTGTTTTTTCTTTCTCTTTTCTGTTTTTTTTAGGATGTTTTAACATTGATCCAAATAGAGTATTGGATATTATCTTAGAAGTTTTTGAGTGCAGACCAGATCATGATGAGTTCTTTGTACCCTTAATTGAATCATATATGGGTATGTGTGAGCCTCAGACATTGTGTCACATCCTGGGATTTAAATTCAAGTTTTACCAGGTAAGATATACAGTTTGTGTACAAAAAGGCCTGTGCTTCTTCCACAATGTTTGTATTATCTTTTAGTTTAAATGCTTTCAATTGATTTTTTTAGGAACCCAATGGAGAAACCCCTTCATCTTTGTACAGAGTTGCAGCAGTTCTCTTACAACAAAATCTTATTGATTTGGAAGACCTCTATGTACATGTAAGTCTAAAGAAACTGAATACACATTTTTTCAGATACACCGTTTTCGAAAATGTGGTAATTTGTTCCAAAGCAACTATAGGAGATTATAAAACACCCTTTACATGAATAATGTTTTATCTTAAACAGTTTTATTCTACTATAATTGCCTCAAATCAGTCTTTGTATCGAGTTTCTAACTTCAGGGCAGAAGTTGTAATTAAACATTAAGTGTCCCTTAGCAGTATGTGCATGTGCTTAAAGGGAGGCAGGATTTTATAATGGGTGCCACTAGCTGATTGAGCAGTAGAATAGAGAGCAGCAAGGAGGTGAGGCTGCTGAAGTGAGCCGCCTACAGGAGGCTTTTGGGAACCTTGACCCCACTGGACTGGATGATTACAGGACTAACCTGGAATGTGACCTTTGGACACTGGGCTCTGCATTGTGACATTTATCCTTTTGTCTCCTGGACATGGTCACTTTGGGGTGTCTGGAACTTTTGTGCTGCCATTATCTGGTTCATGAGTATTCAAGGCCTGACTTTGCAGTTGCTCCTGCCTTTTGGTGCAAAATGTTGGAACCCAAATACATGAGGACTAGCCTTGCTGCCCCTGGTTTCTACAGAACATAATACACTAATGGTTTCTGCCGGTGCTGCCTGCAGTGCACCCCCCTGAAGGGCCTGACACAAGCAGCCTGAAATTCTGTCCTCTGCTTGAGTCTGTTTTATCCCTGGGTTCTTCCTTAGCTCCATCGGGCATGGCCCCCTTCTCAGCAATATGCCAGGAAGATTTTACTGCAGTCACACAAGAGTTTAAGCATACTTCCTTGTCTTCACCTGCAGAGTCCCCATCTGATCTGCCCACGGCATTAGCTCCATCTGAGCCTACAAGACTATCAGATGCTGAGCTTGTTTGACTAGCATTTTCCCACGCTGGATTAACACCAGTCACAGTAAGGGCACACAGAAAGCAATTATTTTTTATGTGCCCCATTCACACTACAATGCTAGTGTGATGTGTTACAAAAAAATGCTGACATGCTGCATTTTTCTGCAGTGCACTGGAGGTCATTACATTGCAGCACAGCATGCTGCTGTGCAAATACCTGAATAAATTGTACATGCTATACACTGCCCATGAAGTTGTATATACAGTGCTTTGCATTGTTACAACACCTACACACCGCTGTCACCTAGTTGCACGCAAATACAGAATTTTTGAACCAGCCCTAAGTCCTTAACTGACGATTTTACATTAGAGGAGTTACAAGCCGGAGACCATTACTTCCAGATTTGGAGGCTCTTACTAAAGAGATCAGTTCTTCTTGACATTATTTGCACCCTCTTTAAAACTTGATGATCTGCCTGCTGCTTTTACCAGTGTTCAAAGTCTAGACTCTGCAAATATCACAATGGCCTTTCTAGCAATACATTTGAGTGTCTCTTCGGCTCAAGAACAGTCATCATTATTTTTTAGTCTTCAAGGAGACATGCCACTTGTGACCAATATCTGGAGTTCTGTAACCACATGCATTTTTAGGAAGTGAATTCACTTTGAATCAGAATTCAAAAGATCAATGTCATTTATAAACATTTAGGGCCCATTCACACCATTGCAGGGCATTAGTGCATGGGTATCAACGTTCTTTACGTTAATTTGAACAGGCTGCCTATTACACCAAAACAGTTGCATGTGGCAGTTGAGGTGCCATACAGAATGAATAGCACTGCGTTACACCAACACATATAATGTGTGTTGCGCATACTGCAGCAGTTTGGTGCACGGCCTTCAATATTACTGTTATGAAGTGGAGTTCTAGTGTGCCTGTTGACTTAACAAGTCCCATAATGAACCTATTGATCAAATATGTATCTTACACCTGGGGTGCATGGCAGATTCACTGCTTTGCTAATATACCAGTTTAGTGCTCTTACATTTCATTCTACATTTAAAACCTCCTATATAGTTCAGTTTTTTTCTATGACATTGGGTCAGCAACTGGGAGCTGAGCAATAATTCAGTAGCAGAAGTAACTTTACAATGTGCATGCTTAGGTATAAAAAGGACATATTTACGTGTACCTAAAAAATAACTAGAGAATAATTAAAATGTTTTTATTGAAAAAACTTTTCTGAGAAACAAATCTAGCAACGCTACATATCCTGCCCATTCTCCATAAAACCGCTCCTAACCCCTATAAATCAGGCAAAATGAATGTAACACAAAAATATAACAGTTGGGTACATTTATTAACCCCTTCATGACTGAGGCCCTTGGGGGGGCGGCCCCTTCTTCGGGACGCAGAAGCGATCTGGCGACAGGTAAGTCGCCAGGATCGCTTCTGTTGTAAAGCCGACAGTCGGCTCTACAAGTTTAAACAGAGTCCCGGCGGCAAAAGTCGCCGGGAGTCTGTTTAAACAGCCCCGATGCTGGCGACGTACACTGTACGTCGTCAGTCACGAAGGGGTTAAAGTGGACCATTACCCCTTTGATTACAAATCACATCAGCATACAGCTCTGCATTCTGATATGAAATCCTGTTACATCCTTCAGCTAAACAAATATCTATTTTTATTTTACTTACATTTTTTCTCCACTTCCTGGTCCTTTTTGGCACTTGCACATTATGTAATCGTGCCCAAGCATTGCATTTTGGGAAGATTATATCGGCAGAGTATGTGCATGGTCACATGTCCTAGTCCACATGTGCCAGAGTTCCAAGAAGTAAAGGAAGATTTAGTAACCTGCCCTTAGTTTAAATGGCCACCGTCAGGAGACTGGGAAAGAAAATAAAAATATATGCAAAAAATAAAAAGCCTGCAGCTATCTAGATGTATCTTGTGTGTAGATTTTCATTACTAAACATTTCTAAAGGTGCATTTGTTATCTTGAAGATATGGGTAAAGGTCCTATTTAACTAATAGCCATTTTGTTCTAGGAAACCACACTGCAGAAATCTGTTTCCAAAAGTTTGTGCACATGTTAAATATGTTACATTTATATTTCACTGCAGATTGTGCTTCAATAGCTAGGCATTGCTACAAAGTTGTTGTTTTTTGTGTGGCTTTTTTGTTGTTTTTCTGCTGAAATTAAACTCTCTCTTTCATTCATATGCATACATGTATCACTATAAAGAAAAGGTATACTTGGGTTAAACAAAATCCTTTCTTGCAAATACATTCAGCCACCAGATGGTTTAAAGCAATTAGCTGCAGAAAGGATGAAAAGCATAGGATAGCGGAGCAAACCAGACCATTCTAGTACAAGTTAATTATCTTGACATAACTCTCAAAGCAAATCTCCCCAGTCTTAAGGTTACTTGCGGGATGTAACTCATGATAGTGTTACCAATTATCTCTCCTTGTGTTCATGCCTATCTCCAGTTGATTGTGTATCCAAGAGGGGATATTCCAATTTGTGGCTGAAGAGCTACAATCAGCCCATTCAGCGTGAGGTTATTTGTGCAGTGCTCCGCTTGTTTCTCATCATGTGTTGGCAGCTCTTCTCATGGTACCCCACCAACAGAGTAAGTTATCAGCCCATGTGTTCAAACGTCATCATCCATCCATCCATACCACGTAGAACCATGGGGAGGAGTGTACTGGACAACGATTATATATTTCATCTGCAGTTGGACTTGGTCAGGATCAGGGGCGGACTGACCGTTCGGGCGCTGCCCGTGGGCCCGCGGCCATGACGGGGCACGTGGCAGCTGTCGCCCTCTTTGGGTCACTGACTGTCCTGCAATGTCGTCTTGTACTCGTCTTTCATGTTAAGTCCTGGCCCGACGGCTCACTGAGGAATGCAGCGTACAGGCAGAGCTGCCTGTCAGTGAGAGGACTTTAGCACACAGCTACCTCTCACTCATGCTCACGGCTTTGGCAGAGGGAGCACATGTGTGTGTGTGTGTGAGAATACCAGGGGGCCTGGCAGGGGACTTTCCACAGCTCTAGAGCAGCATCCACGATTCTCCAGCAATTTATGTTTGTTTCTAGGGATGCACCGGTACCGGTTTTTCCGGTACTCGCCGATACCAATTACCGAGTAACGGAAGTCCCATTCAGGAAGCCAGGTGGCGTGTTATGACTTGCCACCTGGCTTCCTGCTTAGCCGGGCAGCGTGTAAAGAGTCGCCACCCGGCTTCCCGATATTAACAAGAAAGTCCCCTCTTACCTTAGTATGTGCAGCCTGTCACCTCCGGTGCCTCTCCAGCGAGAACGCGGCCTTCGTCTGGTACCCAACTGGAGCCGTCTGGCCGGCCAATCAGGAAGCCAGGCGCCATTTAATGACGCAACGCACTGCTTTCTGATTGGCCGGGAGGCCTGCTCCATGCTCTCTTGTCATGATATGATGAGGGAGCATGAAGCCAGCTTCCCGGCTAATCAGAAAGCAGGGCGTCATTAGACGGCGCCCGGCTTCCTGATTGGACGGCTCCGGCTGGGTACCAGACGAAGGCCGCATTCTCGCTGGAGAGGCCCCCGGGGGTGACAGGCTGCACATACTAAGGTAAGGTAACCTTACCTCACGAGGCCAGCTTCCTGATTGGCCAGCTTCCCGACCAAACAGGAAGCCAGGCAGCGCGTCATTACACGCTGCCCGGCTTCCTGATTGGCCGGGAAGTCGGCTCCATGCTCTCTCATCACAAGTGACGAGAGAGCATGGAGCCGCTTCCCGGTCAATCGCGAAACCGGGCAGCGTGTAATGACGCGCTGCCCGGCTTCCTGATACCGGAAGTACTCGTGCTAGGCATCGGAGCATTTGGGCGAGTACGAGTACTTGCCCAAATACTCGGAATCGGCACCGATAGCGATACTAGTATTGGTATCGGTGCATCCCTATTTGTTTCCAAAGAAGGAGAATTTTTTTTAGCAAAAACCTACAAATGATGCCTCTTTTGCATCTTGTCACTTTTGATATTAAGCACATGTCGCATGTGAATAAGGCTAAATTGGTTGAACATTTACTTCCCAGACAGCATCAGATGCAATCTGTTAGCGAATTGGCAAAACTAGTGTGAACAGTGCAGGCAGAGACAGTAAGAAAGAGATTTTGGCCTTTTTGTAATAACATTACTGATTCCCATTAATCATGGCTTGATTTCCTTTGACTTCTTTCTGACCTCTGCGTTCTGTGCGTTTCTCCCTTCTGACCTCTGACTAATGCACGTTTCTCCCATCTGACTAATGCGCGTTACTACCTTCTGACCTCTGCGTTCTGTGCGTTTCTCCCTTCTGACCTCTGACTAATGCACGTTTCTCCCATCTGACTAATGCGCGTTACTACCTTCTGACCTCTGCGTTCTGTGCACTACTAACTTCTGACCTCTGTTCTGTGCGCTACAACCCTCTGACCTCTGCTTTCAGTTCGCTACTACTTTCTGACCTCTGCGTTCTGTGCGTTACTACCTTCTGACCTCTGCGTTCTGTGCGTTACTACCTTCTGACCTCTGCGTTCTGTGCGTTACTCCCTTCTGACCTCTGACTAATGCACGTTACTCCCATCTGACTAATGCGCGTTACTACCTTCTGACCTGTGCGTTCTGCGCTTTACTCTGACATCTGCTTTCTGTGTGTTACTTGCTGCTGAGCTTTGCTTTCCTTACTATTGAACTCTGCGTTTTTTTACTGCTGCATATTTGCCACTCTGTGCATTTCTTACTACTTACATTGGTTCTGGTCTTAGGACTGCCATGCAATGGTTCTGGTCTGATGTCTGTCCTGCAGTGGTGCTGGTCTGATGTCTGTCCTGCGTTGGTGCTGGTCTGATGTCTGTCCTGCGTTGGTGCTGGTCTGATGTCTGTCCTGCATTGGTGCTGGTCTGATGTCTGTCCTGCACTGGTGCTGGTCTGATGTCTGTCCTGCACTGGTGCTGGTCTGATGTCTGTCCTGCACTGGTGCTGGTCTGATGTCTGTCCGGCACTGGTGCTGGTCTGATGTCTGTCCGGCACTGGTGCGATGTCTGTCCGGCACTGGTGCTGGTCTGATGTCTGTCCGGCACTGGTGCTGGTCTAAGGTTTGCATATTGCACATGCAATATGTATCCATACCCCCACTCCTATCCTAGATTATTCACTTCTCCTGTCCATTCTCCTACTAATTATCTTGTCATTCAGGATGGCGTAATAGGTCAAAATATCCAAACCAGAAAAATTCTGCCGTTTTTTAGCTCACTTTCCAAATTACCTACTGTATATTAGTCTAGATTTAAGATTATCCTACCAATTCCCCTGCAATTCACTTTTTAGTGAATAGATGTGTTATTTTAAAAATAGTATGGAAAAATAATCCCTGTAACATAGGAATGTACATGTGGGTGGGGCTTGTATATGGTTGGAGCACAAAGGGGCCCCATAAACACGCATTGCCCGTGGGGCCCTATGTGTTCTCAGTCTGCCCCTGGTCAGGATCTACTGTGTTTGACAGGCATTGCTTTTTTTTCACTCCCTTTCCCACATGCAGGCATCTCCCACTTGAAGATTTAAAGGGGCATGCCTGACATAATTGAGGACAACTAAGGATATACATTTTTCACATAAATATATCCCTGTCATTTTCTATACAGAAGTGCAGATTGCGGCATGCTCAAAGAAAAAGAAAAGTTTACCTATACAGTAATTTACGGGAAATCACTGCTCCCCCACCACCCCAATGGGTTCACAAACAGAAATCAACAAATGATATCTGCATTGTTTTTGGATAGAATTGAAGTGGTTTAGATGCACTCTGTCTGTAGAGAAGGGAAAGGTTTTATTGCTGCTTTAGGGGGGAGATTTGCACTGTATTAGGACAGGAAGTTTGGTAAATTTCCCTATCCTTGAAGAAAAAAAAACTCAACAGATTCCCACCTCCATCCAAAATTACCCCAAGTGGGGATAGTTTGAAGTTTGCCTGTTACAAAGCATGTACATATTAAAGTGACATTAAACCCTCCAGATTTTTTAACATAAACCAATACTGTAATGTGTGCCTTACTGTAATCCATGGTTGTTTCCCTTCTCTTTGCTGCTCTTCCTTTTAAATCCTCATGTCTTCTCATGCTGAGGGAGAACTTCCCTTTGCAGCTGAGTGCCTCTTCCTGTAGTGCTGGCTCAGGTTGTGAACCTGCACACAGACACCATGTATCCATTTCAGAGACAAGGCAAAACAGAAGTTCTGCCCAGCATGAGAAGAGATACGGATTTAAAAGGAAGAGCAGCAAAGAGAAGGGAAACTACCCTGGATTACAGTAAGGCACACATTACAGTATTGTTTTATGTTAAAAATCTGGAGGGTTTAATGTCACTTTAAGTTGTTTCTCCATACTGCGCAAAAATGTAATTCTTCTTTTGTTTGTTTGTTTGTTTGTTTTTCTTACTAGCTTCTCCCATTGGACAGCAGCATTCTTGAGGAGCATAAGAAGGAGGTTATAGAAGCCAAACAGATTGTCCGAAAACTAACCTTGGTAGTTCTCTCTTCTGACAAAAATGAAGATAAAGACAAGGAAAAGGAGAAAGATGATGAAAAAAATGAAAAGGTAAAAGTGATTTCTGGACAGGTGTCATTGTGGGTTCTTTTTTGTAATTTTGAGAATACTGTAGATTATTAGAATGTGAAATTTGCCTATTACATTTCAGGAACAAAGCAGTGACAGGTTCAAATGGGGTGCATATACAGTATGTTGGCTAAAATGTTTTGTATTTCTTGCCCTTCAGATAAATTAATATTTTAATGTCTGGTAATACTTGTATTAAAAATCCTACTGTAGTGGAGGCAGAACAGGGAACAGTGGTGTGACTTAGAATCGGTGTGGGAACATTTTTAGATATTGTATATTTTTTACATTTATTTTTCTGTTTTCCTTTCTGATAGATGCTAAATGTTTTGTTTCAATCATGAAGCGCTGTTTATATAAAGCTATCGTGAACAAAACGATACATAATTCATGATAACTACTTCCTATATGCAGAAAATCTTCAAGTGACCCTAAACTCAGGAGTTGCATCTTAAACATGGATTCAAGTATCCTAACTATTAACAAAAATGTATCTTATTTGTCTATCGCTCTTCTGCAGATCCTTAAATCATCTCTCAATTGTTGCTGACTCTGTCCTTCCTTCTGAAGGGAGGCTACTTTTGTTCTCCATGGTCCCTGTGTGTGATGTAAAGTAGCCACTGCTCCATGCTCGCTCCTGTGATGGACTACAATCTCAGGTTTAGTTAACTAATATGTATTGAAATTACAACACACACAGGGACCACGGGGAACAAAAGTTGTCACCCTCCAGAAGGAAAGACAGTGTCGGCATGAATTCAGAGATGATTTGAGGCTCTACAGCTGAGTGATACACAAATAAGATACATTGTTGTTCATAGTTAAGGTACTTTGAATGCAATTTTGGGATTTAACTCCAGAGTTTAGTGTCAGTTTATGCAGAAGCTCATCAAAACTTGAAATGCAGCTACTGTACATGTGTAGTGTTTTCTGCTTCCTGCATGTGACTTTTTCTTTGAAGAAAGGGTAACCTGTTACATACAATGGCTGTGGTCATATGACAGTGCTCTCCTCCTATTCATGAGTGTTCTATGCTGCGCTGAGCAGAGAATATATTGCATAATCGGATGCTGAGCCCTGAATTTTATAAATGAATGGGCAGTGTGGAGTCTTTGTAGTGTTTTGGTGAATTTAGATATTCCTTTTATAAATGGACCCTTTGTAAAGAAGAGCGCAGAGAAAATAAAATCATAACCCTTTCAGTGAGCTACCCCTGCACTGCAAGGGTTAAGTGCTATTTTAGCTCCTTAGACAAAATGAGCAGAGTTATACTCAACTGAAGCACGATCCCAGCTGGCTGCTAGACTGGTCCCTTGAGCCTCGCTCTAGCGATCTAAAGTCTTCTGAGTCATCATGTTCGATAGTGTATAGGATGTGTGGATGCCGAGGGACATACCATTGCTGGGGCGGGGGAGATGGGCTGAAGGAACCCCTCTAGCAGCCAGTTGGGATTGGGGTTTGGGTGAGTATTTGAAAAAGTGCAGGCTTACCTGAGCAGTCTTCCAGCAACTTGTTTCTGAGATCGGGCCTGTCTATCTGCGGCTGTCATCCCCCCACACCTGCTCCTCCTTACTACATCTCCCCATGTCCCTGTGCCGATCGTGGATGTGGGTGGTGAGTGTGAGGCGGGAAGGAGATGCGGCGTGTAGAGCGTGGATGCGGGTGTGCGGGTCTGGCAGCGGTGAGCGTGAGTTGGGGAGGAGGTGTGGCGCACAGCGTGTGTGGAGCCGTGAACAGGGCCAACTGATCGGAAGCCGATTAATCGATTATTGAAAAAGTTGACAACTTTTTCAATAACCGATTATAATCGATTGTGTTGATTAGTTGTTGCAGCCCTAGTGAGTATAACTTTACTTTAGCTCCCTAGGCAAAACGAGCACTTAACCTTCGCAGTAATGGGGTAGCCCCACTGCGAGGGTTAAGATTTTTTTTTTTTTGACCAAAGTTCTGTAAAGTTTCAGGATATGTAACTTTATATTTTGGGTACTTTCAGTAATAGTAATTTACTTCCATAATCTTTGACTGATTAAAGGTATTTTAAATGGTGACAAAAATAGGCATACAGTTCCTTGAATCACTTTCAATCTTACTGTTCTTTCTTACATTTTGCATAAATGTATAGTTACGCGGGAAAAAATGTGTTGCAATCGCAGCTATTGGGGTTGATTTTACTAAAGTAATAAGCAGGGCTTGAAAAATTTTAGGGTGTCTCACCAGTCAGTCAAAAATGTCACCAGTCAGCATGACCGGACTATAGCCTTCCAATTTGTTTGGTGGTATTTAATCACCACTATTTTTTACTATATAATGAAAAAAGTACCGTAAATTTAGAGAGAAAAAAAACGTTTTCCCTGTTATGCTTTTGGTAAAATATTAAATTTGGGGTGACGTCTGGCAAATAGACACCAAACATGTCAAGCTTTAAAATTGCGTGCGCCCGCAAAATTGCAAAAAAATACCATATCCAAAATTGGCCGAGGGCAGTGCTTTAAAAGCTTTTGCTACCCATCAGTTTAGTGTTAGTAGTGAATAATGGCCCTAAAATTATTGCCTTCACTCTGACTTTCGCAGTGATATGTTACGTGTGGCACAATTGGCGCAATCGCCATTTTCACACATAGTCGCACCTGACGCATGTTTGCGTGTATGTGGGGGCAGGGGACGGACTTTAAAAAAAAGTGTATATATACAGTCGTGCTCATACGTTTACATAGCCTGGCAGAATTTTATCAATTTCTGGCCATTTTGCAGAGTATATGAATGATTACATGAAAACCTTTCCGTCACTCATGGGTAGTGTTTGGCTGAAGCCATTTATTATCAATCAACTGTGTTTACTCTTTTTCAATCATAATGACAACAGAAGCTAAAAATATATAATATTTGACCTTACATTTTTTTTTGCGGTAACTTTTTTATTTAAAAAGAAAAAAAAAATCACTTCACTTTATTGCTATCGCATAGGGGGCTAAGAATCCCCCATGTGATGGCCAATTTAAACTGACTGACCCCTTTATGGAGGCATCAGTGGTCTCTAGGGACCTCCCAAAAAGCTGATGAAGTAGAGGTCTGATTCTCTAGCTACAGAAGCTGGAGAATGACAGCTGAATGTGGAAGTGATGTAATATACATCACTCCTGCATTCAGAGAACGACGAGGAGGAGATCAGAGGGAGATCATGTGATGATCTCTGTTGACAGAGCCGCCCTGCGAATGCCGAGCCCTCACCGGACACAACGGGGATCGGCAGCGGCTCTACAGCCGCCGGACCGGTTGTATGTAAACAGTCATCTAAGAAGCTCTGAGGCCTGCTGTTTAATTATAACCGCCGGCCGGGAAGCGGTTAAACCGGCGCGAGCTGCTACTCGTCTGGCTCCGGCGTCCTTTCGTCAGAGGATGAGTTAATTTGCAAGCCCTAGTAATAAGACATTTTTACTTTGCAAAGTGAATGTTCACTTAGTAGATAAGGTGAAGATTCTATAGTAATCTAGTTATGTACAAACAGAAAGCTAACCTTTTTTTTTGCTTTTAAATGTCAACCACATTGTGTTTCTTTCAAGACCTCATTCTTACTCTTCCTTCTGTTTCATTGTAGAATTCTTTTTAAAACACAATTGCTATTTTACATTCATAAAACTGTCTCCATTGCCCCAGTTTGAACTTTCTAACTGCTTCGAGTGCTTTATGTTGTGATTGTTATTCTGATTCTGACTTTTCTTTAGTTCTCCTTTTTAAATTGGATTGTGTGAAATGATTTCATGGTTTGTTTAGTTTAGTGCCGTGAATGTAAATAAAATTGCAGAACTATACTCAAGAGGCAGCGCAAATGAGCAGAACCAAAATCCTAATTCATATTTTATTGTTGAATGAAGCATAATTTGATTATATGCTCACTGGTAAAATTATTAGCTCACAAAGAAAGTTCATTATTTCTAAACATGCCGGGATATTTACTACTTGCTGACTTGTAATTTGAGATCCATTTTCCTTCTGTAGAATAATTTTAAGTGTTTCCTTAAACTTTTGACTGCATTATTTTTGCTTTGATATAGAATTGACTCTTGATACAATTTCTTGCTGTTTACGGTAATCACTAGAGGGTAAACCAAATGTTTCTTCTTTATACTGGCTTAAGATTTGTCAGAATGTATTTAAATGGCTAGGTAATCAGTGTAAAAATAGTTTGAAGCATAAATGTGAACATTTGAAAGCAGCTTTAAAGAAGAACTATGAGGTGAGTGCTTTTCACTCACCTCATAGTTCTAGCCGACCTGTGACAATGAGACTGTCACAGGTCGGCTCAGTAGATCGAGAGGTGAGCGAACACATACCGGCGTTCGCTCACCTCTCGATCCTGTCACAGCTCTCTGCCGTGACAGGGGAGAGGCTGGATTCCCCCCTCCCCGCTCCGATCCGCCAGCACTGACTGGCGGAACGGGAGGGGGCGGGTACAGCTGGCTCTGCCTCTAGATAGGCAGAGCCACCTGTCAGTCACGCAGCTGGGCGGATCCCAGCACAATTGTCGGTATCCGCTTCAGCTGCGGCGTCTCAGTATACCGCGAACTACAGCTCGCGGTATACTGAGCCTAGAGTGACGGGAGGACACTAGTTTGTGTCCTCCCGTTACCCTAAGGAGAACTATGGGAAAAGCCTTAACCCCATAGTTCTCCTTTAATCTCGTTCTGAAGCAAGTCATAAACTGCAGAGGATGAAGACTAAAATGCTCTTGTTTTTTTTTTTTTTTATATTTTGGAAAGGTTTATCCCTTTTATCCTATAACATTTAAACTGTATTTCCACTTTATTTACTTTTGATAAAGTGATTAGTTTACGTCCTGTCCTGCTGACAATGGTTTCATCAGACAGGAAGGGAGGGGAAATCTCTTAAAGGCAACTCAGACCGAAAACTGTAGGGAATCTTCCATAAAGATGGCCACTAGGTCTTTACAGTACATCCTGATTCTTTCAAGACTTCCCATTTTACCACAATAAGTGTATATTGTTCTAAAGCGCACTTTAATGGAGTCTGATGTAGAATGGTTGTAGTTTGAGTGCCTGGTATCTGCCGAATCACAGTTGTCCAAGCCCGCCAACATTTTAAACAGCTGCTACATGGCTTCTTTAAGGTTGCAGATTGTTATTCAGAATCTGTGCTTTTTCTCCAACACTTGTGATGCAGCCTATCGCACCTAACCCACTCACATCCACTTATAACTCTGTGATAACAGGCAAGTAGCATTCACATATGGGATACTATAGTAGTCCTTAAAGTGACACTGTCACAAAAAATGTTTAAGTGCTGGGCCATTTAGAATTGGCAACCTCTGACTATTCCAGGTACTTTCAAAGCTTGCCCTTTCCTTTTCCCCTCCCTACCATATGATCCTATTAGTCTGTCTGAGCTGCCTCATTGGACAGTTGGAATGGTGGTGGGGAGGTTTTGGCATGCTCCTTCACTACTAAAAAGCATTCGCGTTTCAAGGGGGCTATGAAAGTAGCCACAGATGTTTGATTGCAGATATCTGGGGACCTGTCATAGAGATGCAGGAGACGGGAGATAATTTGATTAAGCAGGGTCTTATGGAAAATTCAGCCGAGAATGCAAGAAGTTTCTGTAATGGCTCCAAATGGACAGACCTTGAAGCTAACATTTAGAGAACTTTATTTCAAAGTCCTAATGAGTTATTGATAATGAGAAATGAGAATAAACCAGTGGTTGATTACTAACACCATAATGTTTCCAAAAAGGTAAAGTAAACGAGTTAGGAAAATGCCTTTTTGTTCCTTGTATTGTTTGTTCTTTTGGACCCAAAAGAGTGCATACTCTCTAATGTAACTATTTGGTAAGTGTGATGTGTTCCGAAACGTTTCTACATAACAGCACCTCAATGAAAACATTGTAGTGGAAATAGTTGTATTATGTTGGTAGGTTCTTGCTGGCCCCTGAGGTTTGTACTATGAGATCTTGCTGTAAAACTGTTAGTCTAGATATAACATTGTGTAGTTTGTCAAGGGATGAAATGTATTTATACATGTACAAAAAATAACTGCTTTATTCAGTCATAAACTATTTAGTCACCAACACACTTGTTTGCAGGCTATTGACAACCAGAAGCTTGGTTTACTTGAAGCACTACTGAAGATTGGAGACTGGCAGCATGCTCAGAATATAATGGATCAGATGCCGCCTTTTTATGCCACCTCCCATAAATCAATTGCAATAGCGCTGTGTCACCTTATTCATATAACCATCGATCCTCTCTATCGAAGGTAAGCTTGAGTTAAATACATTTTGATCATCTTTTCAATGGACCAGGATGCCTTGTATTTGGATAACTCTCAATAAAAAGGTATGGTGTGGCAGATGTGAACTGGTATTCCTGCCTTTTTGTTTTTGGCAAGCCGGTATCTGCACTTGCCCTCTTGTATACCTATGCAGGGATTTGCAGCTATAGGAATTTGTCTCTGTAAAGGAGGTGATGCTTCCCAGATAGTGGGTGAGGTTTTTCAATGCTGCACATTTAACAGTTTTTAAATCTTTCACAGACAATCAATTATGAATAGTGCACTTGTGCTGCTTCAGCTTCTGGCTGCTGTTGAAGAGCCCAGCCATGTATGACTTGTCAGAGATCATCTCATGCATATCTGATTGCTATAGATTGCTTTACATTGATCTAAACCTGATGTCCAAAGTCAAACCTACTTTAAAAAGCTGCTTGTATGTGTTTAGATGTGATTTGTAAACCCTTACAACAGCCACTTATGCTGGATGGCTTTCTCTTTATTTAATTGTGGATACAAATATGAATGGAATTTACATCATGAATACTATCATTACAAGTATTAGCTACATAAATTTACCATTTTCTGCTATAGTGGTCCCAGGCTTTGCATCTAAACCCAATTACTATTCAGTTCATTGTGTTACATGCTATATAGAAATGGCCTTAACTGTACCTGGTCCACACTAGTCTAAATAGTTTAATTGCTTTGGTATTTCTCTCCGCTGTACAGAAGTTGCTAATGAGATGGGGATCAGTATGAGGAGGTGGGGTCTCAGCCAGTCTGGCTTATAAGGAGCAATGGAAAGTCGGATGTTGCCCCGCAGTTGTTAAATCGGCATAGGCCACCACCTCTTGATTAAAGCAGAACAGGGAAAAATGTAGTTAATCCTTACTCCATTGCACTGCAATGGTTAAGTGCTGAAAATAACAGTTCTACTCACCCAAACCTCAGAGCGGACTGGATGTTAGACCGGTCCTTCCAGCTTCTCTCCCCCTCTGCTCCAGCGGTCTAAAGTTCCTGCAGTCATCACGTCCAATATACTTTGTATTGGAAGTGAGGATGCCGAGGGACATGCCATTGCGGCAGAATAGGAGGAGAGAGGCTGGAGGGAGCACTGTGACAGCCGGATGGCTCCGTGGTTCAGGTGAGCGTAACTTTAGTCCCTAATACAAAAACGAGCCGTTAACCCTTGCGGGGCAAGGGTACCCTTATTGCAAGGGTTAATAATTTCCCCGGTTTTCTTTAAAAGAGAGAAACCCTGAATATAGTAAATACTGTGAGGTCAGGCAATACCGAGATGCCTTTCTTTATAAAAATAAATATTATGTAAATAGTTTTTTTTTTTTTTAAACTCTGCCACTAATTGAATAACCTCGTTTTGGGGAGAGGTAACTTATTTAGGGTTTAAATGGTTGTGTTCTTAATTGGTATATGTCCTGTTTTCATTTCTCATATTATTTTGATCCTTTGTGTATATTTCCCTTGATCTTAGCATAGTGGCCAAAAAGCAGACATAAACAATTTGGCCCTCATGTAGGGCTACTGTTTGTGAGATTTTCTCTTATTGAGTGTACACACATTATGTCCATATATGATTGTCAATGGTCAATACTAGTTGCTGGTGTGGCCCCTTTTTTAATGTGTGAGTGAAAAGATGTGTACACATTAGAAAACGTTTAGTATTTTCCAGCCAGATTCTTAATTTTAAATGATTACTTTAGGAATCAATTGTACCTTGAAAATGATGTAATGCCATATTCACCAGTTAACCATGTCCTAGATCTAAAATACAGTTAAAACTCGATGCTGGCGACGTACACTGTACGTCGTCAGTCACGAAGGGGTTAAAGGAGAACTATGAGGTGAGTGAAAATCACTCGCCCTCAGAGCTCGAGCCGACGTGTGACACACTATCACACGTCTGCTCTATTGATCGCGAAGTGAGCAAACTCATACCGTCGCTCGCTCACTTCTCCATCATCTCCCTGCAGAGAGCAGTGACTGTCAGTGACGGCTGTTCCGATCCTCTAGCGCTGGAGGAATGGGTAGGGGGCGGGTACAGCTGGGTGGATCTCAACAGTATTGTCGGCATCCATCCTGACTGCCGCAGTCTCGGTATACCGCGAGCTGTAGCTCATGATATACTAGCGTCCTCCCATGACCCAAAGTTTAGTATATGTCCTCGCGTGACCCTTAAGAGGACTATGGGGAAAAACACTAATCCCATTGTTCTCTTTTAACATTACGGATTGTTTCAATTTTAAGGAAGGCACTGCTAAAAATCCTTCATTATAATGGTAAATTATTTGTCGGCTGTACTGATCTGTGTCACAGAAGCTGTCTACACAGTTGGCCAGGTGTTCTGAGAACCATTTTATTCAGGTGAACGTCACTGAACAGAATGAAAGGGATTAGGATGAGGCCTGTTTAGTCTATAAATATGCCTTCAATCTGACTTTTTATAGCTTTAAGCCATATTCTGCCAGGCTGTAACCTTTTACCATCTTTTGATTTTGGGTGTTGGGCAGTTCCTGTAAAATTTAAATGGGTCCACCCTTTATGGGAGATTTGAAGGTGACATTATATAGTACTTTTTTATGGTTGACTGTGGTCATGATGAAAAAGTCTAGCTAGTTTTGCTCCCTAGACCTGTCGTTATACACTTGAACATTATTAATGGTTTCTGTTGCTAAATTTAATACTGTCAAATACAAAATACTTTTATACTGTTTTTTTTTTTTTATTGTGTGCAACAACTGTCTGCATTTGTTTTCTAGGGTGGGAGTGCCGAAAGGTGCCAAGGGATCTCGTGTTTACCGTTTGCATAACAAGAAAGCACCAAAACCAGTGGAATGCTTTGAAGATATGAGAAGAGATGTATTCAACATGCTTTGTTCCCTTGGTCCACATCTAGCACATGATCCCATTTTGCTGGCAAAAATTGTTAGACTTGGCAAAGCTTTAATGAAGGAGGTTTGTGGGTTTATTTTTATTTTTTGTATTTCTTTCACTAGTTATGTCGAGCGTAAAGAATAGATGTTTTTAATGTCTAACAAAATATTGGTCACTCAAGCACAGACACAGAGATATTCTTTATTTACAGTGTGCCTGATGCTGCGTTATTCTGGGTATGCTTCTTCAAAAGGATCTGTTATGTCTTGTCTTGTCTGTCCATGTGTTCAATGGCTCAGCACACTGTATTGTTAATGGTTTTCATGTGGCTGACCAGGGAGTTCTGTTTACAATGCTGAAACACATTGCAAACAGTATAGAGCAGTCCTTGTTTCAGCTGCTGTTACTAGACTGTGCTCACAGGCCTATTTATTTTATGTTGGCTGTGAACCTGGTTCATCATTATGTGGTTGACTTTCTGTGTTTATTCTTGACGAAAACTTAATAAAAAGCATGTTATTTTGTAAGAGTTCTAAAAGAAACGTAACACTTAGCAAGGGATCACAAGTAATCTTTAATAAGCTATAATACGCCTACATTTTTAAAGTGACTCCCAGAACAAAGCAAAAGGGTCACTGCATGGGTAAGGCAAGGATTCATTTAAAGCTAATTAATTGTTCTTTTTCTAATGTTCTTAAATGTTTAGATATACCTGTGAGATTTTGCTACCCACTCGGTTTAACCAATTCTGTGAATATTTGTTTGACTATGCTTTACTAGTGGCAAGGAAGGTATTTGCTATTTGGATCTATCAGGTTTTTACAACTTTTAGGATCCTAGATGGGAAATGTCTCCTTTTTTTTGTTCCCTGTCAATGCCATAGCACATCTCTTCTCTTTTGCAACTTAAATTGGGATACGGCCTGCTTTATATATTGCTCCAATTCATATAGCTTAACTATTATGCTAGTATAATAGGGCTGCAGCTAACTTATTTTCATCAACTAATCGATTGGTTCTATAAAAAAAAAATCTTGTGTATATGTGCTGGTGTGTGCCCTGCTCAACCCCCCCCCCCTCGTCTGCTG
>NW_017306617.1:501001-510693 GCF_000935625.1 Nanorana parkeri | reverse complement strand
AGGGAGATCAGCTCCGGGCTGCGAATGCAGAAGTGATGTGTATAACATCACTTCCGCATTCACCTGTCAGTCATGTGGCTGCTATATATGGGTCCCCAACGACAGGGGTCCTAGAGACCCCTAATGTCTCAATAAAGAGGACCTGTCAGTGTACCTGTGCTATTATATAGGGGGATTGTTATCCCCCTATGTAATAACAATAAGTGCAATAAGTCACATATAAAAAAATGTTTAAGTCCCCCACCCCCACGTTTACACACATATAAACGTAAATATGCATCCGGTGCACCAGCGCGCGAAAACGACAATTGCGTTACACACGTTACATATCGCCGCGAACGTCAAAGTAACAGCAATCATTTTAGGGCTATCAATCACTGATAACATTAAACTGATGAGCGGTAAAAGCTTTTAAAGCGTCGCCTATGGCCAATTTTGGATATAATAGTTTTTTTGAGGTTTCACACGCGCACGCAATTTAAAGGCTTGGCATGTTTGGTGTCTTTTTACCCGACGTGACCCCGTCTTTTATATTTTACCAAAAAATTTGGTAATGTTTTATCATTTAATATAGGGGAAACTGTTTGTTTTTTTGATTTCGGTAATTTTTCCTTAATACAGGTATTCCTCACTTAACGACCGAGTTCCGTTCCTACGACCAGGTCGTTAAACAGATTGGTCGGTAAGTGAGGAACTCTATACATAGCTATAGAGGACTACAAAACCCAGCAACAGTACATTATACAGCGCAATGCAGAATACCGCCAGCTATAATGTACTATTGCTGTCATTTGTTGTGCTCCTCTATAGCTGGTGATATTCTGCATTGCGCTGTAAAATGTACTATTGCTGGGATTTGTAGTCCTCTATAGCCGGTGCCATTCTGCATTGATTGCTGTATAATTATAAACTTTCCATTTCACTATATTGCACACCACACTTTTTTTTTTACTTCCACCGCTCCAAAGCTTGCTCCTGTGATGGACTGCAATCTCAATACAAACTAGTAGTCCATTACTGGAGCCATTTTTTAAAATGTATTTTATTGTTTATCCGATTAACCGATTAATCGAACTTAATAATCGGCTAACTAATCGATTTTGAAAATAATCGTTAGCTGCAGCTCTAAAACAGTGTACTGTACATCGGGCAATGAAAATACTTACCGTGACCCGCAGTGAAGATCGGAGGACACCACTTCCGCTGGCGACACGGCGCGCTGATGCGCGAGGTCGATCGGCGGTCTGTCGTAAGTGCGGGTGGTCGCAAAACAGGTTAGTCGGTAAGCGAGGAACATCTGTATAGTAAAAAATAAAAACCGCTGTGGTGATTAAATACCACCAAAAGAAAGCTCTATTTGTCCCCAAAAAATGGTATAAAATGTATTTCAGTACAGCGTTGCATGACAGAATAAATGTCAGTCAAAGTACCGCAGCGCTGAATACTGAAAAATGGCCTGGATTAACACCACGGATTTCAAGTGGTTAATAATCCTTCCTAGCTTGCCCAAATTTAAGAAAACTATGGGGTAACCTTTTTATCTCAGAGTTCCCTTTAGGTTCATGGATGGACATATACTAACATCTTCCTGTGACCCAAAACTCCGTATATAGCGAGCTATTGCCTGCTTTATGCTGGGAGCACCACAGCCGGGACGGATCCTGACAATACTGTCAAGATTCACCCGGCTGGCTGATTGACAGCGGCGCTCTGCCTGCCCCCTCCCCAGTCTGTCCCTCTAGTCAGCGCTGGAGAATCAGGGAGGGGGGAATCCCTGTGGGGAGTGGTAACTGACAGTCATCACTCTCTGCAGGGAGGTGTGACAGTTTTGATGTCGCAGGTCGGCTCTAACTATGGGGGTGAGTGTAATTCACTTGCCCCATAGTTCTCCTTTAATGTTAAGGAGGATGCTGTGTAGTTAAACTTTGTATGTAAATGTGCTATGCTTGGCCTACAGGAGTGTCATCTAAAGTAAGCTCTATTTGACTGCTTTAAATTGTTGTTTTTTTTTATACTGGGGTCCATTACTGCATAGTACATACAAATGTGTACTTACCCTTTTTAATGTTTACCATAATTAACCCCATCTTTATTGTGCTGGCAGATCTCATTATCTATTGTATGCTAGATTTCAACACTGTCCTAACAAATGGTTAACACTCAAGGCTTGTACTCCAAATTGTATAATAATGGGGGAGTAACTCCCTCTGTCCTCAGTACGTCCTTTGAAATTGTTCAGTATAGCTTTCAGGCTGTGTAAAATGCTGCTCCAAAGAAACAATTTATCTGTGAATAGGAGCACATGGCAAACATAGATGGCGTTTCTCAAATTTGACTGCAAAAGTGGAACTATACTTTTACCTCGAGAGTCCTGCTCGCCTTACTGGATGGTGAAGGCTGGCTCTTTTTTATTGTTTTGTGTGGTAGTTACAAGGCTGCGTTAAGCATGACATTTTATGAAGACCATTCAGAGGCTTCTGCTCTGAGAACCACACAGCTAGGGATCAGAAATGTAGTCCTTTTTGCTTCATCACTTTCACAATACAAATGTTTGCAGATGGATAGATAGATCGATAGAACAGCTTGTGCTACCAAATGGAGGTAGATTAGAAGGCCAATGGTTAAGGCCCTACAGATGAGAATGACAGTGATTCTCTTGTGTTTTATATAATATGCATCGTGCTATAATTTAAATTATTTCATGCATCTTAACATGGTAGTTTGTGCTCCTGTGTATTGCTTCAAAATAAGATCTTATAGGTTAGAATGTATTCTTGCTTACACAATGTTGGTACCAAACCAAACAAATGGCTTACTTATACCTTATTGTATGCTAGTTGTTTTGCAAATTAAGACAGTAGAGTGTGGTTCTGCCTTAGCAGTTAAATTTGAAGAAAACGTCCATATTAATGTGTTCCTATTAACACCGCATAGCTAAAAATAATATTTAGGGATAATATTTACAGGTATCTTTGTTGAAAGCTGTTGCTCAGATTCTGGGTTTCTCCGGATAGTATAGGGACAAACTGAGGATCAGACTGAGCTTCGTCTCATTAATATACAATGCTTCCATATACAATGTTTACATCAAGTTTACAACTGATAATGAGATCTGCCAGCACAGTACATACAGGGTCAGTTAGAATGATTGGAGGCTAGGTAGGAATGCCAGGAAGATTCTGCAGAAGTTTAAGCATTGCATCTGCAATCCATTGATCGCGGTTGCAGTGATAGAGATTATATATAATATATTCTCTATTGTATGTTAGAAATATAAAGTAGGTGTTTTCCCACTTCAACTGCAAAAGTGGAATTGCACTTTACGATGAATGGGCCTTATTGGCACGATTTTTTGCGATCGTACTGCACTGTAACGCAGGGCATTGTTTTACCACACGGTCCTGTGTGGCTGATCGCACTCTGAGCAGGGGGCTTGTCTGCAGTGCCGTTGATATGAATGGCACTGCCACGCCCCCTCCCACCCCAGAACGCAAGCAGACTGTGTATGAGATCCTTTGTGTTCTGGGCACAGGACAGTGCGATGAGTGCACGGGCTGGTGGAAACAAGCACTTAATGATATAAGGTTCACTTTTCTTGAAAAATCATACTTTTGCTGTATACAGTATTGTGACGGTCAGAATTTATGTAGAATATTAGTTACTGAAAGGTCCCTTTTTATGCTCCTTGCTTCTAGGGTCCATGCTTCCCAGCTCTGTAGAAGTGATGCAGTGCTCTCATTTCTTACCACTTAAATAAACTTAAAGTAACCTCTGTGAAGTGTAATATTACAGAAAACAAATATGCCATCTCCTAAGTTGCTGAAGACATGCATTATTCAATGACTGGGATGTTAGGTCAGAGCTATGAAATACACTTTATGTTGTAACAATTGGAAAACTAGAATTTTTCTTTTCTTTTTAAAGCAACTCTGTTGCTTATTAAAGAATAACTCCAGACAGATGAACTTGTATTGGGGCTACCCCTGCACTTCAAGGGTTAAGTGCTCCGACTCATCTGGCTGCAAGACTGGTCCCTGTAGCCTCTTTGCCCTTCCACTCCTTCAATGGAATGTCCCTCAGCGTCCTTACAATACACTATATTAGACATGATGATTCACGGTTTGTTAGACTGCCGGAGTGTTTTAACAAAAACAAAAAACTAAAGATTCCCAGCCTGCTAAAAAAAAAAACTTAAGGGTCTATTCACTAAGCTGCCGTAGGCAGCCGAGTGAAAGACCGACCTGAAGTGAAGTGAGCCGAACGCTGTTAGGCTATTCACTCCAGGCTGGTACGGCTGATTTCAGCCGTATATCGGCTGAAATCAGCCGTACTTCAGGTCGGCCGAACATCTGGATCGGCTAAGCCGAACCTCCGGCAGGCTACTAGCTGCTGTTCGGTCTATTCTTATAGATGCCGAACAGCAGCGAGTGAATAGCCGAATGCAGCTGAGCGGCATTCGGCTTGGCTGTTCTGCTCGGTCCCTCAGAGGGACCGAGCAGAACAGAAATATAGTTAAAGGAAAGAAAAAAGAAAACGATTGTGCGGCGCTAGCAATGACAGCTAGCTCTGCCGAATAGTTTTCTATTGGCCGGCGGTTCTGCTGCCGTCAAAAAAAAAAGAGAGAAAAAAACTCTCCCGGGTGCTCCGGTAGTCTCCCGCTCCCGGCCGCCCAGGAGACAAACACTGATTTGTCTTTTTTTTTTCTTTATTCTGACACGGAGACGTGCCAGAATAGAAAAAAACAAAAAACATTTTTTTGCCCATAGGAATGCATTGCTAGATTCCTATTGGCTATTTCAATTTGCAGCCGCTCGGCTAAGTTCGGGCGCTATACAGGCTATTGTGACCGAAGGGGTCCTGGGGCTGAAGCTAGCCGAAGGATTGGTCGAAGCTACGGCTAGATCCTTCGGCTGCTTCGTGAATAGACCCCTCAATATTCACCTCTCCCACTTCTAAAACCCACTGAGAAGATTGCTGAAAAATCCTGCATTCTGACACAACTGGGAGTACTCCATGTCTGTGTCCCCTGTCTGTTGTTTCATCCATCGACCATTCTTGACCACAGGGACACAGTAATGTTGTAGGGGACAGCAAAAGAAACCCGAGTGCAGCTAGGGGACAGGCACTATTCTACCTGGAAGTGTGCTGGATGCTGAAGATTCTTCCCCCATCTTCTACATCACTGTTTTGTCCTGTATTGGGGAATGCATGACAGTCAAGTTTGAAGGGACAGGTGAGTATTTAATGCTTTTTCTGTGCAGATCGTGCTTATTTTTTTTGAATCAATGCCGTCATCTTAATTATTGAAAATAACTTCTTGGGGAAACGTGTTTACTTTTGGAGATTTGTGAAGCTAAATCCCTAAAATATAATAAACTTTTACCATTGTGACCCTTTCTTTGGAAACTCCAGGCACTCCAGTGTAGTTATGATAATGAGCTCTCCCTTTTCATATCCTCCTGTGAGCTATTCTTGTGCCCATTTCTCAGTGCATAGGTAATTATGTGTTTGTTTACCTAGCTGAAAATTCTATTATTGTAGTATTTTATCATGCATTTAGCCCACCTAGTTGAGGGGAACTGCAAACCGTGTAATGTGTTCGCTTTGACTCTTTTGTTCTCAGTTTCAATCTGATGCAGGCAGAGGAGAAGATAAAGAAAAAATGGTAAGTGTATTCTTTTACAAAAAAAACACAATGCATTTAACTCGCTACTAGTCATGCTTTAAAAATTACTGAATAATTAGTTGGTTAAAAGAAGAGCCCTAATCTAATTGAAACAATGGATGATGGTTTAAAATAAGGAGCTATTGAGGCCACAAATTGTAACCATTGATGCCTTCATCTACTTCTTTCCGAGAGGGCCTCTGCTGCACAGTTTAGTACTTGACACTGGTGAAAAACGTGGTCATTGGAAACCTTTTAATTGCGGCAACTTGTATTCCTTCGCAATAGGATTTGAACACAAGTTATGTAGGTGATTAGTTATTGAAGATATGAAAACATATTTAGGTTACTTTTTTAAAAGAGTATTTCTAGAGTTAAAGTTTAGAGTTCTAGAGTTTCTAAAATACTGCTAACTTCTGGGTGATGGGAAGTGTGAGTTTTTTCCGTCCGTCTTCAATTGAGGAGAGATGAAAATGAGCCATGTAAGATGGGAAATTATCTATCCATGAGAAAAAAATATCAATTTAATGGAAATAAATGCGTTAAATTACAATGTAAAGTGTAATAATCCATATCCTGTCATGTTTGCATGTAAATTGAACATTTTAATGCGAAATTATGAGCTAAAATAATAATAGTTAACATATCTGATACACTTGTGATTTGACCTCTATGTGGCCCTTTAGATACAAAGTCTGCTTGGAAGTGTAGTGATAGCTTGAAAATAGGTTATTAGACCTGGTAGGAACTGTAAAGGATGTTCAAATGTGATTTACTTTTAGACTGTAGTTTACACTTGCAAAAGTACTTGTGCTTTGAGTACTGTGATTTTCATTGAATGTGATGTTGGTGCCATGATCTAAAGTGTACTGTATGTAATATGCCACTGCTATCGACTCCTCTTTTTTTCCCCACAGGAGATTTTATTCAGCTGCCTGCTAAGCATTACAGACCAGGTGTTACTTCCTTCTTTGTCATTAATGGAAGGCAACGCATGCATGTCTGAGGAACTCTGGGGCATGATGAAAACTTTTCCATACCTATACAGGTAAACTTACATGAAAGATTAATACATCTGTTTGCATTCAACATTGGCATAAAGCTTTTGGTAAGAGAAACCTACACTGAGACAAAATATGGAGGCTGTTATTGCTGAGCACCATCCAACAGGCTAGTGCCTTAGTGATCAGAAGGGTCTGTGCCATTAGACTATAGAATGGAGAGAGCACCAACTTGGACATTGTAGAGTTTGCTTCCAAGATCCAGGGGCTCCCTGTGTGGACAGCAATTAATTTGAAAACTGATGCCAAAGTACATGCAGTCAAACATTATGAGAGAGGAAGTGCTCACAACGGGATAGCTAATGTTGCACTGCCTTATTAGGAACCCCCCTCTATAAAGCCAGTGTCGTGGATAGACCCCCTGGTGAATATTTGTTTGTATTTAGAAGTGACTTAAAATAACTATAAAGAAATTATATAATTCTCCAGGCAACTTTTGTAGCTTCCCTGTTAAAGGGTTTTATATTTATTTTTGTTAACATGCTTAACATAATGTTAATGCTTATTTGCTTTCTTTTATGGTTCCTAGATGAATTGGAAACCAGAGTGTGTTATAACCTAAACTTATAATCCAACTATGATATGTATTTAATTTCACAAAATGTAAACCTGATTTATGTTTTAGTAATTGTCTTTGCCTTATTTAAAGGTATCGTCTGTATGGGCAATGGAAGAATGAAACGTACAACAGTCACCCATTACTGGTCAGAGTTAAAGCACAAACCATTGATAGGGCCAAATATATTATGAAGTAAGTATAACATTTCAGTATGTTTTGAAGTACTTTTTATTTTCAGTAATTGAAGATAGTGTTTTGTGCCACGTACTACAACTACTGAATCAGGTATTTTATGGTTCTAGCAACAGCTTGTATTTTTTCAATAATTTCTTGCTTTATATTTCTATAGTAGGGGCAAAATTAGTAAACATGAGTGCAAGAGATAGAGAATACAGTACACTAGCATTAGATGAGTAAATCTTGAGAAAAATCTACTTAGCCTGTAACCTCTGCTGTTTCCCACTCGTTAGAGTTTTCTGACCCCCCACTTTCATGTCAAACCTTGGCTTGCACAAATGGATTTGCTGATCACAGCACTGACAAATGTTGTAACACTTCCCCGCTGTTTCCAAAAAACCTTTGGCTTATTCATTTCCATAGGAGAACATTGTGTCAGGTCTGATTTAGCAGGAAGCTGTGTTGTTGTGAGCTGGTTTGGTGTAGCAGGAAGTTTTTTTGTTTTGAGTTGGTTTTTTTTTTTTTTTTCTTCTTTTTAGGTGAAGACCTGCCATAAATATTTATACAAGTTAATTAGTATGTGTTGTAGAATTTCCCCTGAGGGCTTTTTCGCATCATGTCCGGACCAGGGGCGTAACTAGAAATCACAGGACCCCATAGCAAAATTTTGTATGGGGCCCCGTGATTGCTAGTTATGCCACTTGCAGAGCCCCAGCGGAGTGTGATCCTGCAGAGCCCACCATAGGCTCTCTATAGTGGGCTCTGCAGGGTCTGAGATCTCTTACCTGTCAGCGCCTCTGTGGTCGCCGGGCCCCGACTCCTGTTCCGTCCACTTCCCCCGCCTCCTCTGCTATCGACGGGCCCCACCTTCTCTTACATCACTGGCCCCACCTGCTCTTAGGTCGCTGGCAAGTGATGTAAGAGGAGGCGGGCCCCGCCTCCTCCATTCCAAACATCGCCCTCGTCTGCCGCAGCAGCTGGCTGTCACTGACACAGCTCCGCAGCGGCTTTGAGGGGAAATGCGCCGCTGCTGAGCTGTGTCTGTGACAGCCAGCACCCCCACACACCATAGCAACCCCCCTGTGCCCGGGCCCCATATCGGCCGCCTGGGTCGCTATGGCGATTGTTACACCACTGTTTACAACATTGACAGCCAGCACCCCCCCACACCATAGCGACCCAGGCGGCCGTGCCCCATAGCGGCCGCCTGGGTCGCTATGGCGATTGTTACGCCACTGGTCCGGACCATATCCAGACTAGAACAGTTTTGTTTTTTTTGTGTACCAAAAAAAGCATCCCTATGCCATTTCTGTGCTCTCTTCACACCAGCGCAAGTCCGTTCAGGTCCAGAAAAAAAAATAAAAAATACTGCTCGTCGCATTTGCTCTCGTATGGAACGCAAGTAAACACATCAAAAAGGCTTGCAGAAGCACTGGACTGCACCTGAAAGCCCATTTTAAGCTAAAAAAAATACCCAGCACCGGCACACAGCAAAAACGCGCTGCAATGCATTTGCAGATCTGGTCTGGATATGATGTGAACATAGCCTAATAGCCAGTGCTTTTCATGACTGCTGACTAGAGTACTATTCTAACTACTAGAGCTGCAGCTAACGATTATTTTCAAAATCGATTAGTTAGCCGATTGTTAAGTTCGATTAATCGGATAAAAAATAAAATACATTTTTAAAAATGGCTCCAGTGATGGGAATTCTAGTTTGTGTTGAGATTGCAGTCCATCACAGGAGCAAGCTTGGAGCGGTGGAAGTAAAAAAGAAAAAAAAAGTGTGGGTAACAATATAGTGAAATGGAAAGGTGAAAAAAATTATACAGCAATGAATGCAGAATGGCACCGGCTAAAGAGGACTCCAAAACCCAGCAATAGTACATTATACAGCACAATGCAGAATACCACCAGCTATATAGGAATACAACAAATCCCAGCAATAGTACATAATAGGCGGTATTCTGCATTGCGCTGTATAATGTACTATTGCTGGGTTTTGTAGTCCTCTATAGCTAGTGATATTCCGCATTGCACCACTGTATAATGTACTATTGCTGGGATTTTTTGTACTCTATAGCTGGTGGTATTCCGCATTGTGCTGTATAATGTATTATTCCTTGATTTGTAGTCCTCTATACAGCGCAATGCAGAATACCACCAGCTATATAGGAGTACAACAAATCCCAGCAATACATTATACATACAGTGTACAATGTATTGCTGG
>NW_017306617.1:494114-498311 GCF_000935625.1 Nanorana parkeri | reverse complement strand
CACATGGTGCTCTATAATGTATTGCTGGGATTTGTATTCCTCTATAGCTGATGGTACATGGTGCTGTATAATATACAGCACCATGTACCATCAGCTATAGAGGAATACAAATCCCAGCAATACATTATAGAGCACCATGTGTGGGAAGCGCAGGCTTACCTGAGCATTCTTCCAGCAACTTGTTTCTGAGATCGGGCCTGTCTATCAGCGGCTGTCATCCGCCCACACCTGCTCCTCCTTACTTCTTCTCACCGCGTCCCTGTGCCGATCGTGGATTTGGGTGGGCGGTGAGCGTGAGGCGGGGAGGAGGTTCGGAGCGTGGATTCAGGTGGGTCTGGCAGCGGCGAGCAGGAGGTGTGGCGTGCAGCGTGTGTGGAGCCGTGAACAGGGCCAACCAATCAGAAGCAGATTAATCGATGATTGAAAAAGTTGACAACTTTTTCAATCATCGATTATAATCGATTGATGTTGATTAGTTGTTGCAGCCTTACTAACTACATACAACCCTCCAAAGTTATAAATTCGTAGACTGTAAACTAGAGGTGCAAATTAAATGAAATTTTCTAAACTGACACGATACCGAAAGTTAAAAAAAAGTAAAACAAAAGTTGTTTTTTTCTAACCTTTTTCACATTTAAAAAAAAATAAATTTTATTAAATTTTTTTTATTGTTTTACTTTACTGTTGGGAGCTTCAGGGAAATATTAGAGGTCTAAACAGATTCCTGATATTTCCCTTTTAAATAGAAAAAGAGTTTGAGAACACATAGTCCTTTCTGCAGCCCCTGCTATGAATGAACAGGAAGCCTCTGTACTGAGTGTTTCTGTTCATTCATAACTGTGGAGATAGTATGTTTACAATATCCACAATCATGAATGAACGGAAAGTAAGGTAGATCACTTCCCATTCATTCATAATTGGGGACACTGTAAACATACTATGTCCTCAATTGTTTACAAACACTCAGCGATCACTGATCGTTGAGTACTTGTACCCCTTCTTCACCCTGACTCGCTGCCACAGGAGGCTGAGCGAACGGTGCGGGGAGGAGAACTCGATCTCCTCTGACAGCTGAGTCCTCCCCCGCATTGCCGGCCTGGCCTCCTGTGCCAGCTGATAGCTGTCTCCGCCCCCCACACCGCCGCTCTCCTGGGCAGGAAGAGAGACGCCAGTCCCTCACATTGCTCTCCCCAGCACCACTTGGCCTCCTGTGACAGTTTTTCTCCTCCCCGCTGGACGCTGCTCTGTGTCAGAGGAGGCACAGAGCAGTGCCCCTTGGGGAGGAAAGAAACCAGGGGTGCACTGCAATTTCGTCCGAAAGATGGCACTTTCAGCATTTTGCCAAAAGTACCATTTTCAGCCGATATCTTTTGGCAGTCGAAATTTTGGTGCGTCCTTACTAACTATTAGTTACTACTATAACTAGGGATGTCCCGATACCGGTACTAGCATCGGTATCGGGACCGATACAGGGCATTCTGACAAGTACTCATTTAACCCATTCACTGTAGCTGTGTAAAAGCAAACACAAATGTTTTATTGTTCTAAAACAGTCTTAAATGAAAGTGGCCTAAAATCATTAGTCTGTATTGTATTTTTTAAAATGTCACCTGTCCCTTTAAGAAAAAGTATCGGTAATTGGTATCGGCAAGTACATGGGGGGAGAAGTACTTGTACTTGGTCCTGAAAAAGTGGTATCGGGACATCCCTAACTATAACTATTAGTTTCCCCACCAATTTTTCTCCTCTAGTGAGGGACACAGGAGGTGTTTAACCTTCATCCTTCCTGCCGCCTACAGAACTATTGGTTTTTGGATAATACTTCCTACTACCAACTTGCCTTAGTTTTTTACATAGCAGAGCTAAAGCAAAGATGTCTATCCTACAAGGACACTAGTAAACAACAAACTTTTTTTTTCCAAAGAGCTACCTCTTTGAAATTTCCTGTTTCCTGCTGTAAAAGGGGCTAATGGCGTTGGACTGAACACTGATGTAATTAGCTGGATCGAGTGTCACGTTGGTGCTCTGTGCTTTCGTAAAGCATTTTTGGAAGCATCTACCTGCTGCTTGGAAAGAGCGCATGGAGAACTTTTTTTTTATTTTTTCTGCTGCCCACCTATAGTGACTTTGGTAACCTGTGGCCAGTAAACCCTCACCTGCTGCCAGCTAACCGGTTTATGTGAGTATCTGAGGCCTTGCCTCTTACCCAAATTTGATGTTGACTTACCGTCATTCTGTCCTGACGTGTGACAATCCTACTGTCATGGATGGCCCCAGCTCACACTTTCTTGGTCTTCTGCCCTCTTGGCTGAGGTTTGTACTACAGTCATGCAAGACTTTGTTGCCCAAGTCACCTAGTTATTTGCTGACTCTGACCACAAGGACTCTTCTGCGCTTTCTTCTGCAGGTTACTTTATTTGATTTGGCTGCTTCCAAACCATCAGCCGCAGAGGTTCTGTTTGATTCTGAGTAGCTGCAGTCCTTGACTGATAAACTATTCCCTGAGGAGATCTACCATTACCAGGAGAGAGCCCAGGTAAATTGCCACCTTAGGCAGCTATTTTTACCAATAGGCAGGCACAGTGGGCAGGAGCCCTGCTCGATGGAACTGAGCCTGCACCCACATCAGGCTCAGTGAGCCTGCCTGTGTGACAGGCACGGTGGCTGGGCAGGGAGCTTGGTAACCTTGAGCCTGTGGTTTTACCAGGCTCAGTGTTACTGAGCTGCACTGAGGACAAAGTTTCCTCATTAACACTCCAGCCATATTGCTGCCCAAGGCAGCTGCCTCACCTGGCCTTATGGAATGTACAGCCCTAGCTATTAAAAAGGACTGTCAGGCTTGTATTTAATGTGGTATGCTCCACTCTGAAACTAGAGAATCAGCCTGTTTCTTCTGCCAGTGCTTTTTCTAGTCTTTGTTTTTTTCCAGATCTCCTAAGGCTGCAAAGACTTTCCCATTGCACCCACTTTTCCAATTCTTCCATTATGTACATTGGAAATACCCTGTTAAGCTGTTAGCTTCCCCCTTAAGTGCTTATTAGCCTTGTACCTGTTTGGAGAGCATGTTGTACAAAGGTGGAATAGCCCCACTGTAGATTGGGTAGTATTAAGGTGCTTACTATTGTAGTAGATGTGCTTGTCTTTTAAGGACCAGGCGAATGAGCAGTTGGAAGCCCTCTCTAGAACCCTGTTCTTGCTGGCGGAACTTGCCCTTCAAGCTATCCTGGCTGTGCTTTACTTTGCATGATAGTCTTGGGCCTGATAGTAGCCTTCTTTTGAGGCAGTTCCATTTGCCTACTTTCACTCCAGACCTCTACAAGGCAACAGTTTGTCATGCCCTTGACAAACTGATTTTGTTTTGGCACCGAGGACCAGGTTGTCCCTTACTTCTGGATGCTCTTGGAGCTGAGGTGAGTCCCCAGTTTTGTTTTTTTCTTGGGACTGTCAACATGGTTTGCTGTGTTGTCCACCAAATCGACTGCTTTTCGACATCCCAAAGGACTTTCTCTGTCCCTTAATGGACAAGAAATAAAATAAACTTTTTCTACTCATCGGTCAAAATAATTTTCTTAGATTACATAGAGTGACAATAGACCCACCACTCTGTTTGAGCATGCTCTTGGTACTGCTTTACTACAAAACTGACACATGCTTGGTAGAAGGAGGAGTTATCCGGGGCCACCCTGCAGTCTATTTTTTTTCGGCTTGTCTCCAATTTTTCTACAGCTGGCAGTAGATTCCAAGAAAAATTTTTTATGAGGACTAAAAAAAATATTTGTTCCTATCCCTTTTTTTTTTCTTCTGATATCCAAGTGTTTTAGCTCCTGAATGGTTTTAACTTCAGCTGGGCAGACCATTTTTGCAATTTTTCCCATCCAGTATCCGTGCACAAAAAAATAAAATAATGTTTTCTATATAAATTTAGAAAATAATGCCTGATTGAGTTAATAAAAAAACAAATTTTGCAATTTTTTTAATTGCACCTTTTTGCGAAATGGTAAAAATGTTTGCGTAAAACTGCAAATAACAGGTGGGCGAGAGCAGCGGGGATCCGACGAGAAACAGATCCCAGCATCGATCAGCTCTAGGAGGGGAGGAGAAAGCAGAAGAAGCCGACAGATGCTAGTGGCCAGCGGCGGCGGTGCTGGCCGGGGGGCGTCCAGAATTTGAATGAATAGCTCTCAACGGCTTGTCAGC
>NW_017306617.1:473844-493649 GCF_000935625.1 Nanorana parkeri | reverse complement strand
GACAGATGCTAGTGGCCAGCGGCGGCGGTGCTGGCCGGGGGGCGTCCAGAATTTGAATGAATAGCTCTCAACGGCTTGTCAGCTTTTCTGATGACGGCTATTCTTTTATAGGGGACAGTTCTGATATAAGTTCATCATCACTAAAGCTATCATGAGCTTATAGCATAAGGGTGAAAGTCACCGGCGTATGGCATACTGACGTGGCCAGCTGCAAGTGGTTATGTTCCGCCATATGTCATACGTCGGAGGCACGAAAGGGTAACAATAGTCTCAACCTTTTTCACGGGGTTATATTATGTGTCCATTGACTGCTATGCGAAGTTCAGTAAAATATCTGAGGGAAATATTTTACAGCCCACATCCTGTCGTGTGGTCTCTTTTGAAGATTCAGAAATAAACCAGCTAGTTGCTTTTATGAACTGAAATGGTTGGTTGTGTAGACAATAGTTTGCACTACAGTACAAGAAGATTAACGTGCTTGTCTATACCAAACTTAGTTTTGGATAGAGTGGACAGAAGCCGAACCCTTGTTTAATTTTACTGCCATTGGGGGGCTCGGTTAGTGAGCTCTTCCCTTACTTTCTGTGCTGCTGACAAAGTTTCACCAGATCGGAAGTGAGGGTAAATCTCCAACAGCAACATAGAAACAACAAGAAAAAAAATGTAGATTTTCAGTAAAGTAAGGGAAAGTTAGAATCCATGCCATACTTTAAGTGAAGCCTGTTGCAGATTTCCACTCTTTCTGTCTAATAGAACTGTTGTCGGTTGTACAGGAAGTGAGGTAGAATGTCTAATGAAGTGCCTGATGGCAGTACAAATCTCACGGGTTTTAATCCTGCTTTAGGCTTGACCACAACTTTGAAAACTCAATTGGAGCCTCAAATTGTTTAACCTTTTTATGCAATCATGCTTCATAACAAATAGGACTATGCTGTTTATTTGTTCTTTATTACATATTGTATGTGTTTTAAACTGTAAACGATAGCTGTGTCAACAGCAGCGTGGAAAGCCGGACCGCTGTGCCCTGTGTGAATGCAGCATTGTGGCTCTGCAGTGTGCTGTTGACACAGCCATTTTTTACAGCAGTTTTAAGACTACTCCCCCCTACACAGTGTTCCAATCAACAATACTAAGGGAGTATGAGCACGGTGCAAGTGGGGATTGTTGGACTGCTAGTTGTACCGTCTTATGCATCCAGGCTTAAATCTGAGACTTTAAAAGAGAACTATTGGGGTAACCTTTTTATTCCATAGTTCTCTTAAGAGTCACAGGAGGGCATATACTAACCTCCTTCCGTGACCCAAAGCTCAGTATATAGCGAGCCATTGGTTAATATCTCTTCAGTTATGTTCAGAGTGAACAATGGAGTGCTCCAGTTTTCAATAAGAAGAAACAGGATCAGTAAACGTGAGAAACATATTTGCAGTTTCCCTGCTCGCCATCCTGAATAGGTGCAATCTTCCCTGCTGCCCACTGGCACGCCTGGCGCTCAGTCCTCCATGCTGTTCACCACAGTGTGCTCCCCTCTGTGTCCCCTCTTGAACCTGCTTTCTCTACTGATGCAACTGGGGACAGAGCGGTAAGGATCAGAGGGCACACAGGATACAATAGGGCAGAATGAGGGCACTCAGCGGGGTGGATCTGTGACTGGCAAGGCACAGTGCGGGGTAGCAGTATCGGTGCCTGCTTGCCTGCCTGATCTGAGCTGACCAGCTGTAAGCAGTTTTGTTCTGTCGTAATGCTTACATTGGTGCCAACGAATTGGTTAAAGTTTGCCCTCTTGAATGTATGCAGGTTGCATTTACTTTAGTGGGACCTACCCTACCTAAATATTTACATAGTCATTTTTATTCAGTAAGGCAAAGTACAAAGCTCAGTGACCCAATACATCCTGTCGCAGCTCATATTTCCGTGAACTGACCTCTTGTGAACCTGTCACAAGCCTGGACATTTCAAACTGCGTATATAATGAATAAATACATAATAGATTTCCTTCAGTAAAACACTCTTGTCCACACTATCAGTAGGTATAGGCAGCTGAAATGTTATGTTCATGCTATCCATTTTTCCTGGTGGATCTGTAACAAGTTATTCACTGCTATATAATGGAGACTTACCATGTTATCTGGTTTTGTAGTCCTCCAAGTAGTCCCTCTTTCCAAACAGTTTCTTTTCTAGCTAATGTAGTTTTCTTGTACATTTCCAGCTTAAGTCTTAAACCTGCTGTAAAGTAGCTCTGGATTTTAAATTGCATGTTGGATTGCTTCTCCGCATAAAAATGCAAAGATCCTACCCATAGCTTTTACAAATGCTCATGCTTTATGGACATTAGTGTAAACTTGGGCTTTGTGTTGATGTACATAACTACTAAACAGGTATAATAAATGTTGCTGCAAACCCTATGGTAACATGATCACCTTGTTTTGTTTTCAATTCAAATAACTAAATAAAAAATAATTTAAAGTGAAAAACTGGCCATACACAACCTAAATTTCGAGCGATTTCTATGAATTGGCTGAAATTCAAGTTGTGGTTGGTCCTGCTGCCACCAGCTGGCTCAACAGACTTCAATTAGAGATCAGAGGAGCCAGGCAGAAAAAGCCAGGGTGTTTAGCGTGGATGGGGTAATCAAGGGATTTCTCTTTATATGCATCTCCAGCTTACCTCCAGGTTTTTGTTGCCCATGTGCAGTGTTGGAGAGATTTCCTGTCCTGGTTACAACACTGTCGCTGGAACAGGGACAGACAACAGTCAAAACCTGACGGATGTGAATCGCACCAAAATGGACATATTAAACATTACCCATGCAGTATGGGGCAAGCAGTGCTCCTTTTGGTCTAGGGTCTCAAATTAAAAAAATGTATATACTTGCCCGTTCCCCGGTCCCGCAGCGGCGACTGCTAAACCTCTCTTGCCCTCCGCTCCAGCTGTGGAATGTCCCTCTATGTGCTCACATCCAGTGCAAGTGAATGGATGTGATGATGTCACAGGTCTTTAGACTACCGAAGCCCGACGGAGGCTGCGGGACCGGTCTAGAAGCCAGACAGGAAAGATAATTGGGCTAGTATATAATTTTTAACTTTAGACTCTAGAACAAAAGAAACAGTTAACCCTTTCAGTACAGGTTAGCCCTGCTGCAACGGTTAAAAGAGAACTATGGGGTAACCTTTTTATCCCATAGTTCTCTTTAGGCTCACAAGAGGATATATACTAAGCTCCTCATGACCCAAAGCTCTGTATATAGCGGGCTACTGCCCGCTATATACTGAGAGCACCGCATTCGGGACAGATCCCGGCAATACTGTCAAGATCCAACCAGCTGGCTGATTGACAGCGGGCTCTGCCTATCTAGAAGCAGAGCATGCTGTGCCCGCCCCCTCCCCGTCCGTTCCTCCCAGTCAGCGCTGAAGGATCGGAGAGGGGAGGGGGGAATCCCTGCAGGGAGATGACAGTCACCGCTCTCTGCAGGGAGATGATCGGGAAGTGAGCGAGCGACGGTATGTGTTCGCTCACTTCCCGATCTATAGAGCCGACGTGTGACAGTTTCATTGTCGCACGTCGGCTCTAACTATGACGAGTGTTAATCCCTCACCTCATAGTTCTCCTTTTTTAATGTTTAATATGCCCGGAGTTGTTCTTTAAGTACACAGGGGCAATTTAATAGGAATCTTTAGACTTTCTATAGCAAATAACCTATTTTGCAGTATTCTCTCAAAGGGAATGCCTTGAAACATTGAAGCTGTTGATAAAGTGCACACTGCTGCAATACTGCAGTACGGTTATCACTGAGGCAGAAATTGTCCCTTTATAAGAGAGTTATAGACTTGAGACTACACCAGCTGAAAAGGCTTTTAAAGGCTGCACTAAAAAATGTAATGGCTTCTATGGCACACTGGTATAAACCAATTATTTTCTCTCTTCATGAGATCTTTAGCTCCTTCATTAAGCGCCAGTCTCATTAGGAACAGTCTTTTAGTAGTTACAGAAGAGGTGCTAAATTTCTAACTCTAGTACATTTTATAGGCAATTGGCAAACAATATTTTTATTACCTGGAAATGTTAAGTGAAGATTTTTCTGTTATGATGGTTTTTTTCCTAGCTACCTTTTGTGTGATCTATGAAAGGAATAAGCTGTGGTAAGCAGCAGTGATTTGCCCTTTATGGTATTCATTTTCTACAAAGGATTGTCGCTGTATGTTTTTCTCCTTTTTTGTATAGTTCTGAAAACCTTTTTTCTCTTTTCAGAAACATTTACTATTTTATAGTAAATTGTTTTTTATGGTTAATTAGAGATTGTTAATGGTGTTGATTAAAAGTTGTACTGGAGATATTACAAAAAATGTTTTTTGTTTTTTTTCCTGCATACAGACGTCTAACTAAAGAAAACGTGAAGCCATCAGGACGGCAAATAGGAAAACTAAGCCATAGCAATCCAACTATTTTGTTTGACTACGTATGTTTAATTAAAATTTCCTGAATTAAAAGCAATTACACAGCATTGCAATGTTACTTTGTATAAGGTTTATCATGTCACTGTCACACCTTTCAATGTAAGGCCCCGTTCACATTGAGCGGTTTGCAAATCGCGCGTTTGCCGCGCGATTTGCATTTTGCGCGATATCGCGCAAATGCTTGCATTGAGCAAGCTTGAATCGCGGCTAAATCCGCTCCAAAAAGGGTCCTGCTGTAGCGACCCGCGACAGCAGGACCCTTTGCCCCATTGAGAAGCATTGGAGAGCGATATGGCGCGGTAAATTGCTGCGATATCGCGCAGTAAATTGCTCCAAACCTTTCTTTGTAAAGAAAGTGAAATAAGAACATGCAATCAAATGTTTGGATGTCCTTAGAGAAAGGGGAACCCAAGCCGGCTTGTTCTTAGACCGATCTTTAGAGCTTCTCTCCCCCTCTGCTCAAGCGGTCTTAGAACCTTTGCATCATCATGTTCTACACATGTGTATAGACGTGAGGATGCTGAGGAACATTCCATCTGTGCAGAAGAGTAGGAGACACACTTTAGTCACCAGAGAAACAGGGAGTTGGCTTTTCTACTTCTTTTTTTTGTTTGTTTCTCAGCTAGATAAAAACAAGCAGGATACCCTTGCAGTGTGGGGGTAGCTCCACTGCAAGGGTTGATAAATTTTTTCCCTGTAGTTCTTCTTTAAAGAAATAAGGCTAATGGAGAGAAAACGCAAAGGAAACTAATTCAAACCTGTAGAGAAGGAAATACAGAGGCTGATGTTGGTTTTTAAAACGTTGGTCTGGCTTGGCTTCAGTTCTATGAAACACTGGGGTTCATTTACTAAAGGCAAATAGGCTGATCACTTTGCAAGAGAATATTCCCTTAGCTTAGCGAATGAGGTGAAGCTCTGCTGACTTCCATCATCCATTTTTTTATTTTTTTTATTGTCCTTGCCCATGATTGGGGTTTCTTTGCACAGTGAATCATCATCTCCACATTCACAAAGCTAAGGGAAAATTCTCTTTCAGTGTGCAAATTCCCCTGCAGAGGGAACAGGCTATTTGCCCTTAGTAAATCAACACCTCTGATATTGAGTAATCATGCCGATGAAGAAAGTGAGTGATGTTGGAATTCCAAATCTCTGTATTTGTTTGCAGTGGATGTACTAGATCGGCATAACAGCCAGGGAACTAGTATGTAGAATCACTGTGCAACATTTGTAATGGCTAGTTTCTGTTTCTCTATAGATCCTTGGGCAGTGTGAGGCTTATTTTAGAATGTGGTGAACTATTGGATGTTGCCTGTCTTGTTAAACCTTTTCTTTTTATTTCCGGCAGATTCTGTCACAGATTCAGAAGTATGACAATTTAATAACACCTGTTGTGGACTCGCTGAAATACCTCACGTCCCTGAACTATGATGTCCTCGCATGTATCCTTTTGTTTGACTTATTTGTTATGTCTTTTGAAATGTTTGTATGTTGCAGCACATTACCTTGAAAGTTGTAAACAGCATTATCATTTATGTTCTTTGTACATGTGTCCATATGACTGTGCAAACCTTTGCTTTGCCCATGAATGGTAGGGCATAAACATTTGCCTTTATGCCCAGTTCCCAGCAGCAAGTAGTCACCTTTCCTATTGAGAGCAAAGGAAATACCTAGTACTTCTGGATCTGGAGGAGCATGTGACTCGCCTTATTCTCATGAGTCATTGCTGGTGATTTGGTCCAGCACTGTTACATGGGGGTAGAGGGTCTTCAGGCCTGCAATCTGCTAATAGAGCTTACACAACACTTTCTTTCCTTGCTTCCAGCAAAGGAAGTGTAGTGGTGTAGAGAGCAAATGAAAGTGAGAATGTGCTGCTGGGGAGAGGGCGTTGAACTGAGCCTAATTATCGTGTGGGTTTTTGTTGTGTATTCCTTGTTGGGTGATAACATTTTGTGTAATGAAGTTATGTTGGCCATGCTCATAAAGAGATTGGCGTATTTTCCTTTAACTAGAAGTACAGACTGTATCATTGAAGCGCTTGCAAATCCGGAAAAAGAAAAAATGAAGCATGATGACACCACAATCTCCAGCTGGTTACAGAGTTAGTACAAACTTTTTCTAAACTTTCAATTATTTATCTGGGTGCTAACTGATAGAAGGGCCAATGGTCTTCCTGTCCACATTTTGCATGTTCCAGCAGTTTCTGCTCTATCCTTCAAAATAAAAACTAATTGAGTTTCTGTGTCTGCATACCTATTCAGTTTTTTCAAACACATAATTCTCACCAATAAATGCTCTGAAAGTTAACACTGCAATATCAAGTGAAATATCAGCTTTGGTTGGACTGAGCCTTTTAAATTGTTTGCCTTCTGATGGACTTGGACAGTGACTGCCAAGATCCCAACGGCGTTTCTACTACCTTTTAAGGTGCCCATACACTGCACGATTCTCGTACGAGAATCGCAGGAAATCCCGCGATCGTACGATAATCGTGCAGTGTATGGAAGGCGTGTGACCGTGTCTACTGTACGGTCGCACGTCTTCCGTCGAACCAGCATGCTAGAAACCCCGCCGGGAATCGTACGATTCTCGGCGAGTTAGTGGCCTGCTGGTTCGTCAACTGCCGAACGGGCCGGTGTGCGCACGCTGCCCGTTTGCAGTCATCGTAAGCCCGCCCCTCAGCGCGGCGGGCTTGCGATGATCGCAAGTACGATCTATCTGCCTGTCCAAGATGGGCAGATCATACGTTTTTTAAAGTACTTTACAACCCTCGCAAGACAAAAGTCTTGCGAGGGTTGTAAAGTGTGTGGCCACCTTTACACTGATTTAAAAACAAATGTTCCTGTGCTTTTTTGAAGTGATTTAGAAAATATGCACCCGTTAGGCCTTATTCCTAGGCACTTCAGTGTGTGGAAGGAAAATATTATTTGCTAAGCTTTCAGTAAGCTTCAAGCTGCTTGTATGATTCCTTTTAATGCAAACGTCAAATCCTGTATGGGAGTGTAAAACCTACATTTAAATTTTAATGGAAGTGCCGAATGTCACTTTCAATAGTGCGCTCGCAGGCTTTTAACAGGCTTCAAGTAAAGCTGCAGTTTAATGAAGCCTGGTAGCCAGTACACTCCTCGCTTGGATCTGGTTTACAGTTTTGCAAATTCTTTCTAAAAACTAGCTATGCACATTGCTTTCATAGCTGAAGCCTGTATGTACGACTATATGCCTGTTTATTGCCTGGATTCCACAAAAGTCTTATATTCTTTCTTTATCTCTACAGGCCTTGCTAGCTTTTGTGGGGCAATTTTTAGGAAATATCCCATAGAATTGGCTGGCCTTCTGCAGTATGTAGCAAACCAACTGAAAGCTGGCAAAAGGTAAGCATTGGTTAGACTATGGAAATGTGATTAGCCATTTAGTAAGTGCTTCTGCCATGTGTTCTTCCTGAAATATTTTGTATTCCCTTAGTATTCAGTTAATTGAATTTCATAGAGCTGCATTTATTACAATGCTGACTGAGTAGATCTCAGCATTATTTTTCTTGTCACATTTCTCTTGCAGTTTTGATTTGTTAATTCTAAAAGAGGTGGTACAAAAGATGGCGGGGATTGAAATCACCGAAGAAATTACAATGGAACAGCTAGAAGCAATGACTGGTGGAGAACAACTTAAAGCAGAGGTGAGAGATAATATGCTGATTGACACTTGACACAACTGAAAGAAACTATTATTTATTTCTAGCCCAGTAATGGACACAGGAAATCTTATACTGTTAGGTTAAACTGTCGCCTACAGGAGGAATGGACAACAAAAATGGCAAACAAAAAAAATCTGTAGGACAGCCCAGGATAACTCCATCTCTAATCAGCATGCTTAATTTTATTTTTCCTAGTGTCCTAAAAACACTAACTAGCTTTTTTGGTCTATTTTAGTTAGTGTTTTTTCTTTGTTTGGAGGCCGGTTTTTCCCCACATAGAAGAGATGTACATGTACCAAGGTGTGTCTTGGACCCTGCATTGCAGGTTAAGGACATCAGAGGGGGACATGTTTCACTGTGGACTGTCTGTGAGCAGATCAAGCTAATCTTCTTCTGCAGGTTTTCTCTGAAAGGGAATTCCTTAAGGACTTGGTGGGACTTGTCCAACTGGCACCTGAGGTGAGGCCCCTCTTCCTTTGGCGGATTTAAAGACTTGTGAGGAAAGCCTTTCTGGTGCTTTTATACGATTTTGGATTCACCTTGGCAAATATTTTGCTGTTCTGATGATAAGATTTCTGTTCCTTTTTCCATAAATGCTGCTGCTTTGTTGAATTTGGCAGCCATGAGAAGTCTTATCCCTGTGACTCTTGAAGTCAAGGATAGGCAGGACTATTTTTTTCAGCAGGATCCATCCTAAGGCTCATCTGAGAATTAAATTCTGCTTACTGATGAGTGTTTCTAGCTTCATCGGGGTTGTAACCCATCTTACTCTATTATGGTTAGTTTTGTTTTTTGTTTTTTAACATCCATGTCTTGCCTACCATTGTAGGGTTTTAGCAATGCAATTTACCCAATCAGTCATGCTGATTTCAGTGGATTTAATCATGGGTTTTCTATTGCGTTCGGGAGTCTTTTTCTCTCCCCTGGCAGGTTGTTTCCAGTCCTTTTCAGGGTTCTTATTTGGTAAGGGGTGGTGGTCTATTCAGACAATCTCTCGAGGTGCATATTTCTTGTTTCGTGACCCTCGTGAGGTCAGATGAGACTACGTCACCTTTCTATTTTGACCAGCTGGTCTTGTCTTTTACAAGGACTTTTCCCATTTTCCTTATTAGGTACATGTTTCGACTAGTTACTTGATCTGTTTCCTTTTTAACCATGTTAGTTGTGGGGGGTTTTTCCCCTCCCAAATGGCAATTTGTTGCTTGTTACACCCCTTGGTGTTTTCAGATGTCCAGCTTCTCACTTGGTCTGTGGTTGGTGATCTCTTCCATGTTAAGCCATTCTTTTATGGTTAGTGACCATTTTGTTCTTTGTCTTGAGCATATGGTTGATTCAGTTCTCCCACTGGTTGTGTTGGCAGGGTCCCCTATCAGGTAGGCTACTCTGCCCTATCCGGTGTCGGATTTGCACATTAGTCCTTCGGGTGGGTCTTGGGCTGCAGACAGCCCCTAGTTCTGTTTTTTTGGGCCTGTTAGTGATTTGTTTCTGTTTTTCCACCCCTCAGTTTTCACTGCTTTTTGGATGTCCTAATCGTATCCTGTGTGCCTGAGTGGACGAGGCACTAACAAGTCCTCACTAACTTAATGCATTGTGAAGAATATTGTTTTTTCCTGTCATTTTGTCCATTTAGAGATCTTATGTTTTTTTAATAAGCAGTGCTTCATATTTATCTAACTTGGAGAAATAAAGATGTTCTGACTGTAATAAACATTGTGCTAATTGCGTACCTGATGCACACTTTAACACTTGCAGTCACGCTTGCAGTCTCAATAGCAAAGGTGAAATCTAAATTTACCTGGTCCTTCACAGTTTTAATTGGATATTAATTTGATTTGCTTGGTAATTAAAGACATGATTAATATGCAGGATGTCACCATGCAGCACATATTGCAGGCTAGTGTTTTTCTTTAGTTATATAAAATATATTTTAAATTACCGAACGCTCTTTTCCACAGGGTGGTTACTTTGGTCAAATTAGAAACACCAAGAAGTCTTCTCAACGTTTAAAAGATGCTTTACTGGACCACGATTTGGCCCTTCCTTTATGTCTGCTGATGGCCCAGCAGAGAAATGGTGTGATATTTCACGAAGGGGGAGAAAAGCATTTGAAGCTAGTGGGAAAGTTGTATGATCAGGTGAGTAGAACAGAATTACCAGACTGATTAATTTCACTCAGCACTGCCTAAACAGATTCGTTTTTGATATCCTGTCACTTTCCTTGGTCCACACCGGTATATAAGTGTTAGGTCCTGCAGCTTGCATTTTGAATAGAGGGGTACATAATGCACATAAATTTCATCTCTGTAGTTGCACTAATAGATCTTGCAGCACAAAATTTGAGTGGAGTGCAGTTATTGACACAAAGCTTTGTTTGCATTTACAGGTACATTGATGCTCTTTAACTTTAATAATTGGCCCTGCTGTGCACTCCTTAGGCTCCAATCACACCTATATTTTGCGATTGAGTGCTTTGCATTTCTTGTACAATTATTATTATTTTTTTTTTGCGTTTCCTAAAAGGATGTGTGTTCTCATGACTGTTAGTCGATTTTTGGTTTGTATTGATTACTTTTTTCTTTTTCAGTGTCATGATACATTAGTACAGTTTGGTGGCTTTTTGGCATCTAATCTCAGTACAGAAGATTACATAAAACGAGTTCCATCAATAGATGTCTTGTGCAATGAATTTCACACCCCACATGATGCTGCATTTTTCCTGTCCCGACCTATGTACGCTCATCACATCTCAGTAAGTACACCCTTGCCTTGATGTAAAAAAAAACATAGGTTTGTATTCTTGCATGTTTTAAGTTACTTGTCTTTGGATCTGATTTATATTAAAGAGAAATTTTAATGGTTTGGTTGCAATTGTATTTTTCTTTCCTTAGATTTTTAAACTGTTGTGGTGTGTATATGATATACATTCCCTCTCCCTCTCCCCCCAGTGCTCAGTCTAGCCATAAAGCACAAAAAAACTAATTTACATTAAAAACAGTTTTGTTTTTTTTTAGAAATTGTGTTTCCTCTCTCTAAACTATCCACCCCCACCCCTATTTTTCGAGAGAAAGAGAGATCTGTATTTACTATTTTAATTATTATTCACAGCAACGTTATTATCATTTTATTCCGTTTATATTTTATTTTTACAATTTAAAATGTTTCCTCTATTTTCTGTGATGGTTGACTTTTATATGAGGCGGTATCTTAATTTCAAATATTTCTTTTTACTTCCTTAGTCAAAATATGATGAGTTAAAGAAGACTGAGAAAGGAAACAAACAGCAACATAAAGTGCACAAATATATCACATCCTGCGAGGTTGTGATGGCTCCAGTTCATGAAGCTGTAGTTTCCTTACATCCTCCTAAAGTATGGGATGATATAAGCCCTCAATTTTATGCCACTTTCTGGTCTCTCACAATGTATGACCTGGCTGTTCCATCCTCCAGCTACAACAGAGAAATAAATAAATTGAGAGTACAGATGAAAGCCATTGATGACAATGCTGAAATGGTAAGTTAAACTCTTCTATTCTTGTCCACCATATACTGCTTTATTGGAGGTAATTATAATATTTTACATATGGGGACACTATAGTCTTCTTAGATAGAGAGGAAGAATTTTAGTTTGTCTTTTAAAAATCCAACATGTTGTCTATCTGAACCCAGGAACAAAAATGTAATATATTGTAGCTTATCTGTTATTAGCTGTGGTGGCTGCATTCATTTTTTTTTTTGTTCAGCTTAAGTACATTTTCTGCAAGTACTGAAATATATACAGGTAATTTTGGCAATAGATTACGAAATAGATCATCCTTATAATGTCCTGTGATCTGAACTGAACACTTGTATCTTCTGTGAGCCACAAAATTCCTCTTCAAATCAGAAGAGCAACCTAGAGTGACAATGCTTCTCCTTCATAGATATAGTTGAGGAGGGAACATTTGCTGTATAATTTTACACTTTCCATTTCACTATATTGCACACCACACTATCTTTTTTTTCTTTTTTACTTCCACCGCTCCAAGCTTGCTACTGTGATGGACTACAACCTCAATACAAACTAGTAGTCCCATCACTGGAGCAATTTTTTAAACTTTATTTTATTGTTTATCCGATTAATCGAACCTAATAATCGGCTAACTAATCGATTTTGAAAATAATCGTTAGCTGCAGCTCTACTCTTATGCCTAACACACTGCCTGAAATTTCAGGTGAAGATAAAGTAAATTGAAGGAAAGCAAAAGAAAAGGGCAAGTTTAATCATACCAATAAGAAGAGTGCAACTTTATAATCATTTAAGATTAAATGTTTACATTGTAACCACCACACTGCAGGGGTTTAGTGCTCATTTTGGTCTAGGGTCTACAATAAAAGTGATCCTCACCCAATCCTGCAGCAGTGAACGCTCACCTCTTGATTGAGGTTCGAGTGAGTATTGCTAGCACTTTTTTTTTTTTTCCTTTTTATTATTATTATTATTATTATTTTAGACCCTAGACCAAAGCAGGGGTTCTTTAAAACAAAAGGACATGGAGCCTTCTTTAAAGAGTATTTTGGTTTCATGGTTTCACATAATCATCTAGTATCTGCAGTTTACATTAGAAAGGAGAGCAATCATTTGAGTTTTCTAAGTGTGACATAAGTTTTTCTTTGAATTTTCATAAATTCCCTCTATGATACATTTCCAAGTCGGCCTTAACAAATAGCCTTATTTAAGCAATTTCTAAATCTGCATGTGATTACATTTTTTTAAAATGATTTGTGGAAGCCTTACAATTCACTTCTTGAACCTTTAAGCTGTTAATGCCTTTTATCCAAAATATGTTCTGTAGCCTCCAAATAAAAAGAAGAAAGAAAAGGAAAGATGCACTGCTCTGCAAGATAAGCTCGTGGAAGAAGAGAAGAAGCAGTCAGAACATGTAAGCAGAGTTCTGCAAAGGATGAAACTGGAAAAAGACACCTGGCTCTTGGCCCGTGAGTATACATAAAACCCCTGGTGGTATGCCAGAGTCCATTGTCTCTTTAAATGTGCAGAGTGTAAAATTGCATTTACTTTGAAGTGATTTATCTCTGTGCCTTTTCAGGGAAGTGCACTGAATCAGCAAGTGTTCAGAGTAGCAGTGCAATATATGTGGCTAAAGGTTTGAAGTTTCATAGTACAGTCCAAATAGAAATGAGCATTTTGCAACTTTGTGTTCAAGCTTTCCATCTAAAAAGATTTACTGAAATGAGTGCTATTAAACTGCTGATAAACCGCCTAAAAAGTGTTTGCTCTGTAAATGCACGGAGCCAAAATAGATTTCACTGAATTGGAAATGTTTGTCTGAGCAAGGGAAAAGTATTGTAAATGACAGCAATTTCAAACATGTTGCTTGAATAGGATCTGTTCTATGAAACTCCAAAGTATGAACAGTGTATACACCGGCACGGTAGCGGAATCAATAATAATCTGCCTGTTAAGTAGTTGCAGCTCCACAGTACTTGTCACAGTCATCAATTTATCTCCCAACTAAGCCCTTCATCAACCACCCTGCTTGCGTTTCTGTGCTTTGACTGGCCCATGTCATCCCCAGACTTGTGCTGTCCTTGATGAGCATCATTTTCTTCACCAAAAGAATAGAGCTGTAGACCGCTGGGTAATGGCCCGGCAAAATGAATGTTCACAACGTAAATGTTGGTAAATGAGGTAAAGCTGTGTTCACTTTAAATAACGTGCTTGCACAAATCCTGAATTTTAACTTCCCTTGCACATGCCTAGGCATTCAAAGTGAACAAAGCTTCACCTCATTTGTTAACATTCAATTGGCAAAGTCAGCATACACTTTCTAAAGTGAACACTGACCTTGCTAGGTGAACAGGCTCTTTGCGTTTAGTAAATCAACCATATTGAGTTCCTGTGATATAGCGCTAAAGAAAGGACTGAGATTAGAATTTGTTGGAAGTGGTAGGGATGCACTGATACTAGTAGTGGTATCTGTGCCGATACCAAGTATTTGGGCTTGTACTTTCCGAAATACTCCCAATACTTACCCCGATACCGGTACTTGTGGTCAGAGGGAGATTTCCTCTGACCTTGAGTGCGTGAGGGAACATGGGGCCAAACAGGAAGCCAGGCCGCGGGACCGCTGGGTAATGGCCCGGCTTCCTGATCGGCCAGGAAGCTGGCTCCACGCTGATTGGCTGGGAAGCCGGCTTCCTGGCCAATCAAGAAGCCAGGCAGCAGGTAATGGCCCACCTCCTGTTGATGGGCATCAAGATGCAGTGGCAAAGACAACAAATGGCAGGGAAACATTATTATACTGCTATGTTTAATCGTAAGCGATATTGATTATTTGGGTAAGCATGTTTTGTGACAACCTTTCATTATACATGGAAGATATGAACAGTTACGGAAAGCGCGCTGTGACTTTGTACTGTTGAAAACTGTGATGCCATCTGTTAGCGTTAATGGGCCACATTAATAATAAAGAAAATCAGAGAAGAAACATATCTACCATACACAAGCAGAACAGAGATAGGTGTGGTAGTTTACATGGAAACCAAACCCATCAGTCAGGTGTTGTACAGAGTCCCTCTTCTCTCTGTGCAGTTGCTGTAGAAGAGCTTTTACCACTGTTCTTGTGATTTGTGATGTCCTTGCCAGGAACAGACAAACCTCTGCCTCTGCAATCTTCACAAGTGCCTAAAAAGACCAAATCTTTTTAAAATGGGAACTATTCCAGTCCTTGAGATAGCATCTCACCTTTATCACAAATATGTTTTAAGTTTGTACTTGTTTGTGCTTTTGCCATTGTACAATTCTTTTCTTTTTAACGTTTTATTTTAGGATCTACAAAGAATGAAACAATCACCAAATTTTTGCAGCTTTGTATATTTCCTCGATGTATTTTCTCTGCAATTGATGCTGTATACTGTGCTCGCTTTGTGGAGCTTGTACACCTGCAGAAAACCCCCAATTTTTCTACTCTTCTGTGTTATGATAGAGTAAGTATTCTAGAGTTTTGGCTTACATATACTTATAAGTGAGAGGACCTCTTTCAGATAGTTTTACCTGTAGATGTGTATGCGCTAAAGCCCGTTTGACCCTGCATGTAAGTAATCTTAACAATTTGTGTTCTGTCGCTGGATTAGAGACCGGTAAATATAAGACTGGCAGGAGGTCTGCTCGTCTATGCCTAAGGGAGCTGTGTAAGGATCCGTTCACACCAGGGCCTTGCATAAACCTACTGTACCATGCATGCATTACTTTTTTTTAAACCGCATGGTATTGTGATTGCTGTGGCACAGTCGATCACATTGCAGGCAAAAGGGTGCGTTTGGGGTGCCATTCAAATGAATTGCAACACAATACCATGCAGTGCTGTTGATAAAGTAGTGCATGCGCACAGTGCAGTATTTCAGTACTCTGCATTGCAGACGAGAGGTGCGTTTGGGGTGTCATTCAAATAGCAACCCACCTTCCACACTGTTAACACATGGTAGGTGCGTTGTGTGGTACTGTGGCCCTGAATGCTTTTGATGTCCTTCCTTGCCCTTCCTTTTAACTTCTGCAACCTGAAAAGTAGTTTTGGTGTAAACAAAACCCTAGGTATGCAAGCTCAAATTGTCCCTGCAGCCTCTAAAAAAAAAAGTGCTAGTATGGCTAGTAGTCTGCTTCAATTTCTGTAGACAAATCCTGTTTGTAGCATCACTGAGCTCTCCATCTCTGCTGTAAACAACAGTTTTCAGAACATCACAAGAGGATGCAAACCGAGCCAGGCAATGCTGCTCCAATCAGGATTTATCTTCAGGACAAAGAAGGTCCTCGCTGATGCCAGTTACATTTCACTTGCCTTTTTCTCTGATTTGTGATATGCCAAGCAGACTGAAAGGGAGCAGATAGGCACAGACCTATCCATCCCAAATATGGGGACCCTTCTACAATCTGCAGTGGACAGCATAGAATTTGGGTACATGCATTTGCCTTGGAAGGATCTGTATACTTGGGAATAATGGATGCTTCCATTACTGGCCTCTTTTAAAATGCTAGTTGCGTGGTTGTCATATTGTTTCAGTAGCTTAAGTCCTTTCTGAGTCACTGACCAAGAAAAAGTATGCATATCAGTTATGACATTCCCGACTCGAATGCTTGTTTCTGGTCAGTCACTCGGGAAGTATTGTCACTCACGTCTCCCTGCAGGGATTCCCCCCCTCGGGATCGGGAGGTGAGAGAACACATACCGGCGTTCGCTCACCTCTCGATCCTGTCACGGCTCTCTGCCGTGACGGGAGGGGCTGAATTCCCCCCTCCCCGCTCCGATCCTCCAGCGCTGAGTGGTGGAACGGACGGGGGGGGTTCGGCTACAGCAGGCTCTGCCTCTAGTTAGGCAGAGCCAGCTGTCACTCACGCAGCTGGGTGGCTCCAGACAGCATTGTCGGGATCAGTTCCGGCTGTGGCGTCTCAGCTACAGCTCACGGTATACTGAGCTTTGGGTGACGGAAGGACACTAGTTTGTGTCCTCCCGTTACCCTTAGGAGAACTATGGGGAAAAGCCCTAACCCCATAGTTCTCCTTTTTTTCTCCTTCACTTGTCCCTTGAACTGATGTTAAATAATTTTTTGTACCAGGGCTTCTATGTTAATTTTTTTTTTCTCTAAGTAATTTAAAATGTTATTAAATTCCATGTAACTTACCTATATTCTATTGCCCAGTCAAGATGATCTGCCATTAACACATTGTCACAATGTCTTTTGCTGCAGGTTTTTTCAGACATTATTTACACCGTGGCCAGTTGCACTGAAAATGAAGCCAACCGCTATGGAAGATTCCTGTGCTGTATGTTGGAGACGGTTACTAAGTGGCACAGTGATCGAGCAGTATATGACAAGGTGCAGAAGTGTTATTACCACACTGTATAATCATTATGCTAAATACATAGTTATTCAACATTTCTCATAGACCATAATTCTGTTTAATTTATTTTAGTAGTTTATCACTCATGTTTTACCAATCCTGCAGGGCCATTAATCTCCTGCTTATTCAAGTATGTTATCACTAAAGTCAAATTACTGAAATCTGTAGAAAACAAGTGGGCTTAAGTGAATATAGAGCTGGAATAAAGAATTGAAGATAATCCTATTAATAACGAAGACTGCATGCATTTTCAGAGCTGGTCATACACAGGCAAACTTTTAGTCTACTACGCCAATAAATACATTTTTTATTTTTTTTAATTGTCTCTGTGAAATGACGATGCTTTCCTCTGGACGTACAGTGTACGTCTCCCGTCACGAAGGGGTTAAACAATTTTTTTTTAATGGACACTATCAATGCTTTACACAAAATAAACCTCCATATCTTGAGCAATTAAACATTTTTCAGTGTGATGGAATCTGTGACTGTGCTGTGTTCAGCAAAACACACACTTTTTAAAGAAAAAGCATTTCTTAACCCTTACAGTGAGGTTCCCCCCCACACTACAAGGGTTAAGTGTTCCATGTTTCAGCTGAGTTTTATTTTTTATTTTATTTCTTTTTCAGCCTATACAAAAATGAGCAATTAACCCTTGCAGTGCTGGTGGAAGCCCCACTGCATAGGTTAAGATTTTTTTTTCTTGGAGTTGAGGTGTTTACCAGCTTCCCATACATTCCCATACAATCAGACCTAAAATTACAATGGGGAAGAAAAAAAACTTGTGCATGGCCACATACTGTGTGTATTCTTTAGACTTTTTTTTTTTTTTTTCAACCATTGAGCAACAATGTGGCAATATATTTTACTTGATCTGACTGTGTTTATATTGTGGGGATTTTATTTCTCCTTTTTTAACACTTTTTTTTTTTTACAGGAATATAAAACCTAGTGTAGAGGACTTAGTTGACAGGTTTACAGTCTTATGGTTTCCACACTGCACAGCTTGAATGGCAGATCATTCCTGATTAATCATGTCATCCACCTTGTTCAGCCACATAACTTATGTCTCCTCTTGGCTGTTGTCTTGTCTAGTAAACAAAGAGCTAACCCAACAAGTAGCATAATATTACTGACTAATAACGTGTGTGTCATGTGTGTGGTGGGTGTGTGTGTCACAAGAATCGCTGGCCAGATTGCAAATCCTTGGGCAGGTTAACCGTAAAAATGTTTTTTTTTTGTACCATTCATTTCGCTTGCCTAGAGTTTAACCTACAGCAATTCCAGAGAAACATTTTACCTTTTCTCTGCAATGTTCAGCCATTGTAACTACCTAGACTTTGTCAAAGAACAACGACTGTGTCTAACAACATCCTGAATTCAGTTGCATGCCAAAAATGTTTTCTGCTGGGCTCTTTTGAATGGGTTGTTCACGAATAAAGGACCTGTTTAAATATATAACAGTAAATTCTGGTTTGCAAGAAAGTCCTGTAAAAATTAGATTATAGCAACATGCCATTTTTTTATTTGGCTGGAGAGGATCTGAGTGTTCAAGAGGAAAAAAAAATGTTCTGTTTGACTAGATTTAACAGTAGAAGACATGGAGGTAGAGGCTGTATATCTTCTTGTGGGAATGCTTCATGTCGGCAGTTTGAACAGTTGAGCTTCATCATCAGCTAGAGACAACTGATTAAAATCCCAGGGACTGCATTTAAATATTCATGATGCTTTTGACAGTTTGCCTACTCCTTGCTAACACATTTCACAGCCAAATTCCATGCTGTCACTTCCTGCTGTATGTCAGCCATTCATGTCAATATTCAGTGAAGCATTTCGTTTCATCCCTCATATTTCTGTATACGAGTTTTTGAGCTGTGTAAAATACTGTGCTGCTGTTTTGTATTCAGTGTGTGAAGAAAGGCTTTACAGAACTGGACTTCCTTGTAGTATGAAACACTCACTCAAAAGGCTCTCATCCGTGTGCCATTGTTTTTGTGTTGTCCGTTACACGATTAAACTGCCTGTTTGGAGGAAATATCAAACCACTATCAGGAGATCGCTAAGGTTTAACATTATGGTCAGAGATGTGTGCTTGGGCTGGTACGCACATAATGCTTGCCACGTGCTGTCAGTTGCACAGTAGTCGATCTATAAGTGGACCAGAGTTTTTCTCAATAATCGTATATCACTGCTTTTCAAGATTTCATTCTTGCAAGGAAATGAATGTAAAACCACACGCATGTACATGATGTAGGAAAACACCAGGCCTTTGGTGAATACCACTTACAGGCTAGCTTTATTAGTTCATATTGCAAACGCATAATCTTCTGTGTCCTGTGGTCCAGTTTTGTAGTTTTTGGTGCTCCTTTTCCTTTTTTCTTTTTATCCTCTGTGCTTTTAGAGTTTCTTAACTGCTCATAAGAAGGAGTGTAATGATATAGTATTTGCTGATGTTTAAATTGGACACATTAGTATTGTAACCTTAATAGTTTTCCTTTCAATACTGAGGACTTTTTGCTGCCTATAAGTTCTACTTCTTACTGATTTCTGCTTGAACATAAGGTTTAAGTGATACAGTGAACTCCAGTGGGCTGTTCTAGGGTCAGATTAGATGTAGGCTTTTTATTTTTTGTTTCGCTAAAGCACCGTTTGAGGTGCAGGTTTAAGAAGTGTAAGGATAGCTGTAATTACAACATAGGCAGTTAGTAGAAGTGAGAATGCATTTCACACCCCATAGTATCCATTTTACCTCACCCAGGTATGCAAACTTGGGGG